>NW_015634005.1:73785-84015 GCF_001515625.1 Sinocyclocheilus rhinocerous
ACAGCCTACTACAGAAATTAATAATCAAATGTAAAATAAAACAGCATAGTCTTCACTGTAGGAATTAAACTTTCTTTGTTTCTTATTAAAGCTAAAAAGTCCTTCAGTGGAGAGCAGTGTGTGATTTTGAATTTGTCTTTTGTTGTTTGATTAATATTAAGCACACAGTCGCAGCAGGAATATTAGCCTGCTGTCACTTTAAGAGCTGCACGGATCCAATTTACCGTTTCAGGCGTATTTTCATTTTCAACTCTTTACGTTTATTTATTACATGACCGACAAAGGTATACATGAATAATCACTAAGCACCGCATTTTAACACATTTCTGCGTGTATTTTACAATTTAGGCGCACACCTTGAGCTAAAAGATGACTTTACATGTCCGTGTTCTGCTCCGTCTCTGAGCGCATATATCTTCCTGAGGAGCAGGGTGAGTTCTCTTTCATGCTTTTAAAAACATGAATAAATCTAATATACTTCAATAAATCAAGCACATCCAATTTTGCAAAAGTCACGTTACATAATTTTACTTATTTGCATGTGAAATTGGGCTTTTATGGAGGAACGAAAGTGCAGCGCCTGGAAAGGGGGCGGAATGGGGCACAATAATCGTTTTATCTCGATTATTATATTTTCATAATCGTTGGAGGCCAAAATCGAAATCGAAACTGTTTTTTGATTAATTGCACAGCCCTAATTTTAACATAATTTTTTTTTTAAAGTTCCTAAACGTAAGTTAGGGAGGAGCGAGCCCATCTAATCTTTCAATCAACAGCCAGAGTATATAAGCAGCTGCTTACCTCTCTCCAGTCTCAGCTGTTCCAGCATCCCTCCACCTCCCCAATCTCCACCTTCATCTTGGGTACCTTGCCCTTTGTAATCATCCTATATCAACTCCCTGGGGGGGTATATCAGCGCTCGAGTTGAAGCTGCTTCATCGAGCCCCTCATCAGTGGACAGCAAGCCAAATAAGTTTACACACAATTTCCTTAAGATTACATGGGCAAACAAACTCGTTAATTGTGTTGAATTAAAAACCCAAAAATTCAGCGGGTCCACCAGACCCACGAACACCACACAAGGGTTAAAAGAGCCATAACAGTGTTTGATGGTGCCTTGAGTTTAGCTGCATCTTGCTTTTGCAGTTGTGGGGTAGCATAGCGAGTCACACCATCAACTGTAACATATTCTGTTTTCTCTTCCAAGATGGCAAGTGCAGCCTTATCCTGTCGAAAGCATACTGCATGCTTCTCATTTCGTTGTGGCAATATGTCAAGCTTCCACAACCGCTCAAACAGCTGACATAGCTCTTGTGTAGGAAAGAGTGTGGTGTGGAGGCATGAACTTACATTTGAAGGGTGCTGGAGAAAGGTTAACCCTAACCCTAACCCATCATCTAACACTGCGTGGGTGTCCAGAAATCTTTTGCCACTGCGAAGTCCCACCAGGCCAACTTTCACCATCACTCTGCTTGAATGACTGGCCTGATCTAAGTAAACATGAGTAGTGGTTGTGTTCACTCTGTGTATAGTTTGGTTCTCCACAGTAAGTGCAACTTCATGCAGAACAGGCAGGTGAAGCCCCCTACATGTAGGGCACGTTTTCTTGAGTGTACAGCTCTTTTGTTTGTGTCCTCGTCCACACCTCCAGCATTTATTGTGCTCTTTAATCCAGCTTCCTCTTTGAATGTGGTTCATCTTGCAAAACGCGGCACAAGCATTGAGATAATGATCATGGTTGTTGCTGTAGGGACAGAAGGACTTAAAGTGGTCCTGCTTTTTAGCTGTCGCTGACAATTTAATGTCTGTGGGGGAGCTAGAGGGCACATTTTTGGCTTTAGAATGTTCACTGCCTGTGAGAATTGCGTGTGCATTCCTCTGCTTGCAAACAAGGCGCAGCGCATCCGGGTTCTATGTCAGAACACCAAACTCAACCCTAAGCCCCCCAATAGTGTTAACGAATGCAAAAGTTATATAAAGATGCATCCACTCATAAAACCCTGCTATTTTAACTTCCTTATACGTGAGTTTGATTTGTTTTATCGAACCGTAGTTTAACGGGTTTCGCACCGGAGCGCTTCATCTCACAAGTACAACGCTGTATCACGTGAGGTACCAAGCAAACCTCTTACGTTAGAAAACGTCTCGAGTTATTCAATGTAACCATGGTTCCCTGAGAGGAGGGAATTAGACATTGCTACTATTTAGTCACTTAGGGGAAAACTAGGGGCCAAAGCTAGTCCGAATGGCAGGACTTTATGGCGTTATTTTAATGACAAATGTCGAGAGCGCATTATTGTAGCGCGAAAGCACATTAATATAATGCGCGAGCGTGAATCTTTCCGCTCGCGCGCAGATTTCCTTTGCTCTCGCACAAAACCGGATGCTCGCGCTCAGATACATGCTGCTCTCGCCCAGAGAGAGTGAGCACACTTAAAACGTGTCTCTCCTCTCACTCAAACTGTCCTGTGCACTCTCAAATCTCTCTGTGCTCATGCACTATAGATATTAATTATTTTCGCACCTGAATCTCCCAATAAATGTCCAAACAACGATGCTATTAGAGCATTTATTGTATTATATCTTGCATTATTTACATCTATTTTTGCATTTGATGTTGATTTGAGGAGTTGTTACTTATTATTGCCATCATACCAACTGAGAATTTATTGCAATGATTTTAAATTCAGTTGAGGTATCTGACATATTATGACATAACATTAATGTTTTATATGAAGTCTTTAGAGCCATAGGCTATAATATGTTGTTTTTAGATAAATTGCTCAGAGACCAACAAGTTGGACAGAGGTTATATGTACAAATCATCCAAGCACCCAATTCCTAGCCATTTCTAAAGGCTACATTTCATTAACATTTCTAAATATTATTAAACAGGAAATAAATTAAAGATCCATCTTTCATTGTCAAAAGGATTCTAGGTTCAGTTCCCTCTCAGCCAATTAGATTTCACGTAGTATTTTCATTGGTCAGTTGTGGAGGTCTGATTGGTTTAAGCTTTATTTATATAGCACCTTTTAAAACAGTGTATACAAAGTAGCCTACTTTACAAAGAGGTGCATATGTGCATTCGCAGAAAAGATCAAAATACAAACGTAAAAGAGATATAGTAAAACAAAGTAGCTTCAATAACAAGTTTATGTTAAAACAAAAATACAACAATAAAAAATCAAGGAAAGGCCCTGCACAAATCTGTTTTGAGACTACTTTTTAAAAGTGCATAATGATAACTTTTGACAACGTTTAATTCAGGTGCGAAAATAATTAATATCTATAGTGCATGAGCACAGAGAGATTTGAGAGTGCACAGGACAGTTTGAGTGAGAGGAGAGACACATTTTAAGTGCGTGCACTCTCTCTGAGTGAGAGCAGCGTGTGTCTGAGCGCGCGCGTCCGGTTTTGTGCGAGAGCAAAGGAAATCCGTGCGCGAGCAGAGAGATTCATGCTCGCGCAATATATTAATGTGCTTTCACGCTTCAATAATGCGCTCTCGACATTTGTCATTAAAATAACGCCATAGACTTTGAACTGATAAGCGTCACCCTTGAATGCAACCCTCAGAAATCGCCCCTCAAATAGTCCCCGGGCTGAATATGTGCAAGGATGTGCGAGGTGCGAGGATTCACCATGGTAATAATAGATGATAGATGCAGTGATGTCTGCTGCGATGAGGGCTGTGCGCCAGTCACAAATCAGACATCATTGCTTTTGTGGCATGACAGATGATGGGTCCACAGCTTGAGGCACGGGCATGAACACCTCTGTCATCTCGGGCTGAGCCGAGATCTTGCTCTGCAAAACGTCACCCTGAGGAGAGATTTTGCACGTGTGAGTGGGTGAGCGACCATGAACTTCTCTGTGACAGCTGACTGCTGTGCCAAGACAGGGGGCTGCTTATGCTGCGTGAGTTTGTGAGCGGCCAAAAATGTCCTTGGCTCCGTACACGGCTAAACGCTGCTCCTTGTATGGAAATCTTCTGTGTACCATACACGGCTGCTTGTGCCGCATTAATGAGCGGGCAAAGTGCATCTGTGCTCTGTACATGGCTGACTGCTGCTCAAATGCAGGGGCTGCTTATAACACGTGAATAAGCGACTGGAACTCCTCTGTGATCCGTACATGATTGCCCACTGCACTAAGACAGGGGGCTGTTTGTGCCACGTGAGTTAATGAGTGCCCAAAGTGCGTCTGAGCACTATACAAGGCTGACCGCTGCTCCAAGTCAGGGGCTGCTTATAACACGTGAATGAATGCGACTGGGACTCCTCTGTGTTCTGTACATGACTGAGCACTGCACTGAGACAGGAGGCTGCTTATGCTGCATGAGAGAGTGGGAGCGGTCGGAAACTGCTCTATGCTCTATACACAGCTGACCGCTGCTCTAAGGCAGGGGCTGCTTACATCGAGTGAGTGAGTGAGTGTGTGAGTGAGTGGAACTTCCTGAACTCTGCACAAGGCTGACAAAATATTCATTCTGGACATGGGAGGTTTAGGTGAACAAGAGGGACGCAGGAATTTACAGTTTACATTTATTCATTTGGCAGATGCTTTTATCCAAAGCGAGTTACAGTTGAGGAATACAACAAGCAATTTATCATAAGATGGTAATAAACATAAGAAGTGCCCGTTATACAAGGTTTCAATTATCGTTCAAAATAGTAAAAGCTAGGACAGGAAGGGATAAAGGATAATAAGAGAATGGAAAAAGTGAAGGCATAGAATTGATTTATTTATTTACTTATATGAGGAGGCAGTTAGATGCTCATGGAAGAGATGAGCCTGGTTTCTCCCAAGGTTTTTTTGCCATTTCTGTCACCGATGGAGTTTTGGTTACTTGCCACTGTCACCTTTGGCTTGCTTAGTTGGGGATGCTTGACTGATTGTACAGACACTCTTGGAAGAGAGCTGAACTGGATGATGACATCACTGAGTCATCAATGAACTGACTTTAGCTGGAAAAATGACTCTGTTATTGTCTTGCATTATTGACAAACTATTTTCCTGTTTGACATTGTAAAGCTGCTTTGACACAACCAGTATTGTATAAAGCGCTATACAAATAAAGGTGACTCGACTTGACATGAGTTTTCAGTTGTTTCTTGAAGATTGTGAGGGATTCGGCTGTCCGGATGGGGTTAGGAAGGTCATTCCACCAACAGGGTACGGTGAAAAAAAACGTCCTTGAGAGTGATTTTGTGCCTCTCTGCGATGGGACTACGAGCCGCCGTTCATTTATCAACCGCAGGCGGGGGATGTTGATGGATAGGAGATGCATAGGATGTAGATGCATAGGAGAGAGCGGAGGTAGAAGGGGGCGGAGCCCGTGTCTGTTCTGTAGGCAAGCACCAATGTCTTGAACATGATGCAAGCCGCGACTGGAAGCCAGTGCAGAGAGATGAGAAGCGGTGTGACATGGGCTCTCTTGGGCTCATTGAAATCAAGATGTGCTGCTGCATTCTAAATTATTTGCAGAGGCCTGATTGCACATGTTGGAAGTCCAGCCAAAGGAGCATTGCAATAATCCAGCCTAGAAATGACAAGGGCCTGGACGAGAAGCCGTGTTACATGCTCTGTTAGGAAGGCTCTCATCTTCCTGATGTTGAGTAGTGTGAACCTGCATGACTGTGCTGTTTTTGCAATATGATCTTTAAAGGTCAGCTGATCATCAAGGATCATTCCTGGCCGAACACAATGGGATTATCGTTGATGAGCCCAGTTGGATGGTAAACTGATGCTGAACTGATGGGATGGCTGGGAAGATGAGAAGCTCTGTCTTTGCTAGGTTGAGCTGCAGGTGATGTTCTTTCATCTGCTGATATGAAAGCAAATAGGCATATGATTGTGACGATATTTTCTGTACATGTTTTTATGCAGTTCATGGTATTTTCATAACAATAAAGGATGTTTATGACATTTATTTATCTTTTATTTAATGCTGTATATTGAGCAGCGGACGATGTTAACTCCATATACGAGATACATATCTGAGGAAAAATGCATGGTTGGACAGCGCCACCTAGCGTGCAGGCGAGAATTAGCAGAAAGCGATCAATCGTTTCGCACTCTGTGTGAAAGCACCGTTCGTCGCAATTCGCCTCACTTTTTCGCATTGTGCTCAGTGTGAAAAGGCCTTAAGATCCTAGTAGGTATCGTTGGATCATCTGGTTGAAATGAGAGGTAGAGCTGTGTGTCATCAGCATAGCTATGGTAGGAAAAACCATGTGTCTGAATGATGGTAGTGTATATAGAGAAGAGGAGGGGCCCGAGAACTGATCCCTAAAGAACTCCAGTGACCAGTTGAGGTGATTTAGATAGCTCTCCTTCCCAAGACACCCTGAAGGACCTACCTGTGAGGTTAGACTCAAACCAATGGAGTGCAGTTCCGGTAATGCCCAACGATGAGAGGGTGGACAGAAGGATTTGATGATTAACAGTGTCGAACGCAGCAGATAGAATGAACTGAACTAGCAGAATGAGAACTGAAGATTTGGACTCAGCTCTTGCACTCCGTAGTGCTTCAGTGACTGACAGCAAAGCGATTTCAGTTGAATGGTGACTTTTAAATCCAGATTGGTTATTGTCAAGCTGGGTGTTCTGTGAGAGGATGACACTTGGTTGAATACAACTCGTTCAAGTGATTTTGCTGTGAATGGGAGAAGACATACGGGCATGTAGCTTTCAACAAGTGAGGTGTCTAGTGCAGTTTTTTTAAGCAGTCTGGTTACCCGAGCCTGCTTGAATGTGGTGGGGAAAATGTCTGTGAGAAGAGATGTGTTGATGATGTGTGTGAGTGAAGGCAGAAGTGCAGGGGAAATAGCTTGTAGGAGATGTGAGGGGATAGGGCGGGGGTGGCGAACGTCGGTCCTGGAGAGCCGCAGCCCTGCAGAGTTTTGCTTCAACCCTAATCAAACACACCTGAGCGAGCTAATCAAGGTCTGAAGGGTTACTAGGAAGCTACAGGCAGGTGAGTTTTAATTAGGGTTGGAGGTGAACTCTGCAGGGCTGCGGCTCTCCAGGACCGGAGTTCGCCACCCCTGGGATAGGGTCTAGAGGGCAGGTGGTAGGATGGCTGGAGAGGATAAGTTTAGAGACTTCATCTTCTGAAAAGAGGAGTGAAGGAGGAAAGAAGATGGACAGCTGTCTGAGTGTTTGCTGTGAATTCCTGGGTGAGTAGACCCGAGAACTGAGTGCTGCTGATTTTATTATATATTTTTTTTGTTCGAAATTTCCATTTACTTAGTTTCATGAATTACTCCCTATGATTATGTAAACATTTCTAATTTCTTTTTGATTAATATAACCACATTGAGTTGATAGACCTCTGGTCTATACCTTTATCACAAATCACACAACTAAAATTCAATTAAACGGTTTATTTTTCCAACATAAATAAAAGTGAATCAGTCACATTCACATGATCTAGTAAAGTCTGGACACAAGTTTTTAAACGTGCATTCAGTAAAAAAGTGTTATGACTGACATTAATCAACAAAACATGCATACCTCCCCTGGTATAGAATGGTAATATTTGGTCAACTGAAAATATAAAAAATAAAGTATGACTGAATGCTACTTCAATTGTCTGCTTTTTGTAATTCAATTCAATCTCCATTACCAATATGAACTGCATTTGCCGTACCATACACATTTTCGACCCAGTTTCGAGGTATAAAATATATATTTTTAAAATTACTTAGAACAAGATTAGGTTTTATTCTGCAGTGTATCCAAAGCCTTCCTGTTGATAGAAATATGTTCATAAGACTTTGCTTTTTAACCAACAAATTACAGATTGTTTGAGCAAAAGAAAAGATTTAACTGACAAGACTGGACTGGTATGAGAGTCTTCACACTTTAATGTTCAATTAAGTTGAATAGCATCATAAAGAAGCATAAAACATTTTTACTAAACATTTTCTATTCACACTTTTCAAAATGGTGTCGTTGCTCGGTGGAGTCGCACAGGTAGAGTCACCTCATCAGTCTTCACACAATGAGACCTGGGCCCGTATTTATCAAGCTTCTCAAAGTGCCATTTTAGTCTTAAGTGCTGAGAATTCATTAAATTTACTCCTACTTTCAAACTTAAGCATAAAAGCAAGTTATCAAATTTCTTAAAGCTAAGAATCACTCTTACTCTCCCAGTTATTTAAGACAGCTAGAGAGGTCTCTCAAGTCGTTAGGAGTTGCCAGTAGGGGCTTGTGATGGCACTGAGGAGACAGAGACGTGACCGAATCTTTCAGGAGAAGAATGTTCTTGAAATGTTTGACCACGAGCAGTTAATAAAACAGTTACATTTCCTCAGTTATTCAAACAGAAAACGAGCAAAGAATATTTACATTACAAAGGACATCATAACTGACTTCAGTCTAGTGCAAATATTATATACTCTTTAAAAACACTCCCGTTATAATCAGTGAAGCTACCTACACTGTTTCATGAATAAATCTTTTATCCCTTATTTACACTGCACACGTCTGCAGCGCGTTACGGCTCCGACACGGCCACCGGAGCTGATCCTGCACTCACACCATCCGCGCCGCGGCAAGTTTCTGAAGCGGCTCTCTGCACTGCATCACTTAAGATAGGCGCCTATATTTTTGACGGATAATAATAATAATAATCGTCTTGCTGTCGTCAAAGAAATCAGCAACAGGCAATATCTCTGACTATCGTCGATACATGATACTATCGTCTACTGGCACAACCCAAAATGAAGGTTGTGATGACGATTTGTTTCCTTACCATAATGTATTCCCTTAAATTCTTTATTGTCAAATGTATGTTGAATGTAAACTCCTATTAGGAATTTAACCATTCAATGTGAATTTATCTGAGACTATTCTTAAATAAGGAAATCTATTCAGTGATTGGTCCATGTGTATTTCGTCATTCAAAATCCCAGCCGCGCTGCGGCAAGTTTCTGAAGCGGCTCTACGCACTGCATCACTAAAGATAGGCGCCTATATTTTTGATGGATAATAATAATAATCGTCTTGCTGTCATCAAAGAAATCAGCAACAGGCGATATCTCTGACTATCGTTGATACACCATACTCTCGTCTACCGGCACAACCCTAAATTGAAGTTTGTGATGATGATTCGTTTCCTTACCATAATGTATTCTCTTGAAAAAATGTTATTGTCAAATGTGTTGAATGTAAACTCCTATTAGGAATTTAACCATTCAATGTGAATTTATCTGAGACTATTCTTAAATAAGGAAATCTATTCGGTGATTGGTCCATGCGTATTTCGTCATCCAAAATCCTGTTTGTGGCACAGCAAAGTGTCGTGAATCATCATTTGAAACTAGCAAACTAGCAGCTCCAGTAGTAAGATTAAAGGATTTATCTTGAACTCTGTCACGGAAATTATGTATAAACCCTAATCAAACAATTTAATAATCAATTTACAATGAATTTATACCCGTGTTGTACATTATGCTGTACGCCATAGATGATTTAAGGGTATAGGGGGCGATTTCGGACACAGCCTGACACTTAAGATTTAGTCCTACACTTCGCTTAAATTACGACTGAGATGCTTGATAACTAACTTTTAAGCGCAGCTTTGAGCCAAGAATTTTTTATACTTAAGTCAATTCTTAGCAGCGTTCTTGAGAGTAATTCTCAGAGGCTTGATAAATACGGGCCCTGAACACGAGGGCTGATGCTTCCAACACCACTTAAATACACAGCTTAACCCACTTGAGTGAATACAGCTGTCGACGCCTTTCTAATTAGCACAGAAAAGCCTATATCATGCAAATGGCTTGAAATCGAAACTACTGCGGTACAGTTTGCCACTTAAGCGCAAATTAGCAGGTAGCAAAAAATCTTTTTGTAGATTCTTATTACAGCAAACAACATGCACAATCAGCATAAAGTTTTAAAATAAAATAAGCAGTAAACAAAGTAATCCTCCCTACTACAGAAATTTATTTTAAACAACAGAAACAGAAAACTTGTATTAAAGGGTTAGTTCACCATATAAACATTTAAATATATATATATATACAAAAATATCCATATTCAAAACGTAATAATCACTTTAATGTAGCTTGCGCTCACTGTTGTGCGGATGACGTATGGAGGTCGGCTTTGCACATGCGCCGCTCAGAAGTGACGCACGCGGAAGCACAGGGGAGAGATCAAAACAAAACAACGGTAACTAATTAGAAGTACAAAACGAGGATTTGTAAAGAAGAA
>NW_015634005.1:84133-85896 GCF_001515625.1 Sinocyclocheilus rhinocerous
TTTCGATATAAGCCAAGAGGAGACTGGTTTTCCTTTGCTAAAGTAAGGAAACTTTGCTTCCTTTGCTCCTGTTAAGAAACGTTGGTTTTCACGAGACTCACTGGCGCATGCGCAGCACTGACCTCATGCGTCATCCGCCTGGAACTGCTTCCAGTGTACAACAGTGAGCGCAAGCTAGATTAAAGTGATTATTACGTATATAATTACGTGAATATGGATATTTTTCTTACAAAAACGCATCGATTCGCTACAGAAGGCCTTTGTTCACCCCCCGGAGCCGTGTGAGACACTTTTTTTTTATGGATGGGCGCATTTTAATTAAGTGCTTTTGGACTGATGCATGCAGTACGTAATAAAACCTGAGAAAAGAACTAAAAAGGACTATATAAGTGATAGAATGAGCCAATGAGTGATCTTTTGCTGCCATCTAGTGGTTGTATTTGCGCTTTCAGAGAATACAGAATTCAGGGAATCGGCCTCCATTAACCTTGTTTAATAGGTGCTCAAACTTCATTGGCCGATGGCGGCCATGTTTTTTTTTTAGATATTCCAATGTCCTCATAGACACTTATGGCACATTGGACAAAGACACTGCATACCAATTTTCAGGTCAATTGGACTAACGCTTGCATAGTTATAGCCATTTTTATGTTTTTTTCCATCTTATAACACCACCAAGTGGCAGAGCTGTGCAGAGATTGAGCTCTTACACATGTGTACCGAGTTTGGTGAAGATATCTCATTCTGTTCATGAGTTATAGCCATTTTAGTCAAATTGGCCCCGCCCCTTATTAACGTTTTGGCGTCCCTATGCCTACTCCCTATACGTGAGTCGAAATTTCAACTTTTTTTTGATAATTATTGTTTACACTGTCCAGAGAATATTTCTGCAGTGGTTTGGTTCCGATCGGGTGAAAAACCTACGACTAGTTTGCAATAGTATGTTTTGGACATAACTCAATTTTGCTGAAAAACCGGACTTCGTAGAGCAAATCCGGCATTTTTGTGCGTTTTGACCCAAGGACTCCAAAAATGTAAAATTTGAGTCTACGACAAATGGTCTAGGAGTTATGAGCAGTTTTGCGTTTTCGATCGCCCCCCATAGGCCGATTGGGGCGAGTAGCAGTCAATACTACTACCATCTGACCAGTTTCAGCTCTCTAGGCCTTATGATTTGGTCTGCAAGATCAGTTTTAGCGGAGAAGAATAATAATAAAAATCCCTACAATTGTAATAGGGTTTCAGCACTATGTGCTTGAACCCCCTAATAATATTTTACAGTTTTTACAATATTTTTGATCAAATAAATGCAACCTTGGTGAGCAGAAGGTTTTTGAGACTTCTTTCAAAAACACTAAAACCCCAAATTTCTGAACAGTACTGTATACTAATAAAATATCTTGAATGCTCTGTAATTCCCTTTGAAAAGTGTTTGTCAGATGAATGCATGTTGATAAACAAAGTAAAGGAAAACCAGCCCATGTCCTTATTTCTATTGCACACAGGCCGACGCAGCCATGAGACACCAGCCGGGATATCTGCACAGCGGCACCAGCAGTCCCCTCGTGAGCGGCACCAGGCCTCACAGAACGGTGCGTTCCTCCTCCAGCTACACCATCGGCTTCTCGCCCAACATCAGTTACCGGCCCACCGGGCCAGACCCCTACATGAGACACTCCGGCTGCCCCAACCCGGGTCTCTACTCCAGACAGGACAGCCCGTCGCAGCCCCGACCGTCTCCCACCGGATCTCTGGCCAACAGC
>NW_015634005.1:86334-100047 GCF_001515625.1 Sinocyclocheilus rhinocerous
TTTCGATATAAGCCAAGAGGAGACTGGTTTTCCTTTGCTAAAGTAAGGAAACTTTGCTTCCTTTGCTCCTGTTAAGAAACGTTGGTTTTCACGAGACTCACTGGCGCATGCGCAGCACTGACCTCATGCGTCATCCGCCTGGAACTGCTTCCAGTGTACAACAGTGAGCGCAAGCTAGATTAAAGTGATTATTACGTATATAATTACGTGAATATGGATATTTTTCTTACAAAAACGCATCGATTCGCTACAGAAGGCCTTTGTTCACCCCCCGGAGCCGTGTGAGACACTTTTTTTTTATGGATGGGCGCATTTTAATTAAGTGCTTTTGGACTGATGCATGCAGTACGTAATAAAACCTGAGAAAAGAACTAAAAAGGACTATATAAGTGATAGAATGAGCCAATGAGTGATCTTTTGCTGCCATCTAGTGGTTGTATTTGCGCTTTCAGAGAATACAGAATTCAGGGAATCGGCCTCCATTAACCTTGTTTAATAGGTGCTCAAACTTCATTGGCCGATGGCGGCCATGTTTTTTTTTTAGATATTCCAATGTCCTCATAGACACTTATGGCACATTGGACAAAGACACTGCATACCAATTTTCAGGTCAATTGGACTAACGCTTGCATAGTTATAGCCATTTTTATGTTTTTTTCCATCTTATAACACCACCAAGTGGCAGAGCTGTGCAGAGATTGAGCTCTTACACATGTGTACCGAGTTTGGTGAAGATATCTCATTCTGTTCATGAGTTATAGCCATTTTAGTCAAATTGGCCCCGCCCCTTATTAACGTTTTGGCGTCCCTATGCCTACTCCCTATACGTGAGTCGAAATTTCAACTTTTTTTTGATAATTATTGTTTACACTGTCCAGAGAATATTTCTGCAGTGGTTTAGTTCTGATTGGGTGAAGAACCTAGGACTAGTTCGCAAAAGTAGGTTTTGAATTTTCTTCAAAATGGCAGGAAAACCTAACCTCGTAGAGCGAATCTGACTTTCTGCACTTTTCTTCGTTTTGACCCAAGGATTCCAAAAGTATAAATTTTTGAGTCTACGACAAACGGTCTAGAACAGGGGTGTCAAACTCAATTCCTGGAGGGCCAGAGCCCTGCAGAGTTTTGTTCCAACCCTGCTCCAACACAAATACCATGTAGTTTTCAAATAAGCCTGAACGGCTTGATTAGTTGGATCAGGTGTGTTTAATTAGGGTTGAATCTAAACTCTGCCGGGCTCCAGCCCTCCAGGAATTGAGTTTGACACCCCTGGTCTAGAAGTTATGAGCAGTTTTGCGTTTTTGATCGCTGTAGCGCCCCCCATAGGCCGATTGGGCCGAGTCTTTGGATCTGAGTAGTGAGCAATACTACTACCATCTGACAAAGTTTCAGCTCTCTAGGCCTTACGGTTTGTTCTGCACGATCAGTTTTAGCAGAGAAGAAGAAGAAAAATCCCTACAATTACACTACGTGTTTGAACTAGAGGTCTACACGGGTCCAAAAATTCGTACCCGAACCCGAAGAGACCCGTAAATGTGCTACACTGAACCGACCCGGACCCATCTATTATTTTGAAAGTTGGACACGGGCCCGTACAGAACCGAGAATAGACTTGTGCCGGTATTCGGTAATGCGATATATCACGGTAATGCATATGCACGATATTGTTATCGTGGGCACTTCTAAATACCGTGAATAATTATATATTACAAAAGTTCCATCCGTGTTATTCCTCTCTTGCCAATTGAAATGCGTAATCCACTCATTATTCCAGTTTCAAAAGTCCACTTGCTGTCACGGTGACGGATGACAAATGCGACTTTGCAGTTTTGCATTTTTTGTATCTCGAGTCAACTTACATAATAATTTAGACTGTTTGCCAATTTGGATTATAATAACGATTGTTCGTTCAGTGCCATGGCTACTGACGTTAGCTTTACTTATTTGCTATCATCTCTGTGCTCTCTGAGCCGAGTCTGAGCAAAAATTTTAGATATAACAACAAGACGGTTCATTCATAATATTATTAAAAAATTAATCAATAATAACTCACATCACTCATTAACTCCGCCCACCCTGCTTCTGATGACGTCGCTCGTGGTTTTTTTTTTTCCACCTTATTTCAAATTACTGACACTTTTCTCATTCTAATTTTACAAGTTGAAAGTTACAAAATAACACACGCACAGCGCTGACTGACTCTGATAACGGGTGTTCTCCGAGTCCGATCGACTCGGGTATTACCTACAGTCTATGGGTATTACACACAATGTTAAACAGACCCGGGACCCGAAGTAATAGAAAATCCTCGGGTCTCGGGTCCTCCGTGTAGACCTCTAGCTTGAACCCCTAAAAATGTATACAGTTTCACAGTTCTTGCTTTCAATATTCTTAATTAAAAAAACATTTTTTTTTTATTTGATTCTACAAATGCTTCAAGTATATGTTTTTACATAAAAATGATTTGGTAAGGTGCAATTTGCAAGTCTTCACAAATTTAAGTGATGCACTTTTGACGTGTTTATGAAAACATTTACTGTATGTAAAATGTCTTAATAAATACTGATGTAGCGAATCAGCTCATGGGGAAATATGAATAATTAATCATAACTAGTTATAATTAATTATAAATATTTTGATCCGCTGTAAGTATTTACTTGACCTCTCAGGGTCAACTATCTGTCAATTCTAAGAACGTTAATTTCCTGGTTAAAGGAAATAACTTTCTTACTGTACAAAGTTTCTCTGCTTGCATTCCTTTGAGCAATAAAACCAGTGATATCAGCCTTGGTTGCCATGGAACCAGAGGCCTGTTCTGCCTTCCTGAGGTGTTACGCATTTCGGGGGAAGGGTCCATAAGTCCTCATATGGCTTGTTAACTGAGGGGTGTTACAGAGTATTTGTTAAATATAGCTAACAAAATATATATTGTGTGTTTGATTGGTCCAGACGCTACACTGATCTTCAGTCCAGTCATGCCCAAGTGTAGAAGAAAATTTTAGATAAAAGTAGTGTCTTTTTTGCAGAAGTTTTCGTCCTTGCCCAAGATGCCTGTACAGCCGTAACTGTTCAGCCAAAACAGCTTCAAAATCATTCATATTCTATGTGACGCCACGCAAACAGTTCGCTCGAGATGGCGTGCACACCGCCACGCAAAATAGTGCACAACATCGTGATGACGTCATTTTTGCTGCGCGCACCCAAGCAAACTTCGACGAATGCGTCGAGTATAAATCAAGCTTAAACTTTCTATTCCAAACTGCCGTGGCTTTTGTCTTCGCGGCGGAGCTCAAGAAGTGAGCAGACAGCTTATCCATATAATGTGAAAAATGTCATACTCACCGGAACGCTGCAGGGAACGGCAATCCAGGCACTGTCCTCTGAAGAGCGGACCTTTAACAGTGAGCGATAAGAGGCTTCTTGAAGACAGCATACAGTAGCTGGGTGAAGGAGAAAGATTCAGAGGTAAATGGTAGTCAGCGCCGAGCTATATAGCGCAGAGCCGGCCCAAGGCATAAGCGAATTAAGCGGCTGCTTAGGGCCCCCATGGCCAGCAGGGGGCCCCCAAGAGTACATGAAATGACAGCTTGATTTACTTTATTTTTTTATTACGGATTCAAGCACATAGTGCTGAAACCCTATTGTAATTGTTAGAATGGTCACGGATGAGTGATTTCCACGTAAAAATGATTGTGCAGACCAAACCATAAGTCGTAGAGACTTGAAACTTGGAGGGATGATAGTACTCACACTGCCAACAACGTGACTGAAGCACGCCCCAATCGGCCTGACGGGGGCGCTACAGTGATCGAAAGTATGAAATCGCTCATAACTCCTAAACCGTCAGTCGCAGGCTCAAGTGTCTTATTTCGTTGGAATGCTTGGCTCATGCCGGACAAAACACATGCCTCAAATTTGATCGTGAGCCTGGCGAAATTTTCGGGTATTTCACATTTTTTGCAAATCCTACTTTTGCGAAGTAGTCCTAGGTTTTTCACCCGATCTGAACCAAACCAGTGCAGAAAGATTCTCTGGAGAGTGAATATTAATAATTATCGAAAAAAAAAGTTGAACTATCGACTCACCGTCGCAAAGGGATGCCAAAACTTTCGAAGGGGGCAGGGCCTCTTTTAGTAAAATGCCTATAACTCCTGAACGGAATGAGATATCTTCGCCAAACTCCGAACACTTATGTAAGAGCTCAAGCTGAGGTCACAGGCAAAAAAAATCGCGGAGATTGGGCACTTGGTGGCGCTATAAGAGGAGGAAACATAAAAATGGCTATAACTAGGCAACCATTTGTCCTATCAACATGAAAATCACTGTGCACGGTCTTGGTCCAAAGTGCCACAAGTGTCTATGGGGACATTTGCGTATCTCAAAAACACATGGCCACCATTGGCCAACGAAGTTTGAGCACCTATTAGACAAGGTCAATCGGAACGAAACTTGGTGGGCCTGTTTGACTCACGGCCCCAAAGGTCTGTGAGAAATTTGAAAGAAACCGGCCACTGGGGGGCGGTATCGCATTTTTTGAGTGCGTAAACAATTTTGCATTGCATGGTTTTCCGCACATACACGCGATATTTGTATCGTAAGATAGACCTCCTCGTTCCGAACAACTTTGCCTCTAGAACCACTGTTGTCAATCAAACCGTTTTTAAATGATTGAGAAGATGTGAAAAACCTACTTTTGCAAACTAGTCCTAGGTTTTTTGCTCATTCTGGAAAAAACTACCGCAGTGCAATTCTCTGGACTCTCTAGGTCAGTGTTTCTCAACCCTGGTCCTGGGCGCCCCCCAGCACTGCACATTTTGTGTGTCTCCCTAATCAAACACACCTGATTCAACTCATTAGCTCATTAAAAGAAACTCCAGGACCTGAAATGGGTGTCAGATAAGGGAGACATACAAAAAATGTGCAGTGTTGGGGGGCGCTCAGGACCAGGGTTGAGAAACACTGCTCTAGGTCAATAATTATCAAAAACATGTTGAAATTTACCCTTTGGGAAGCTATAACGGGTCCTTTATAAAAAGGGGCCTGTCCAAATACCAAAAGCCTATAAAACCTAAACGAAAACTCAAAACTTCACAAAACCGGCTGAGCACATGTGACAGGTGATTCTAAACAAGCATGCAAAGTTTCAGGGAGATCGGACCACACCTGGCGCTATAACAGTCATAAACGTTATAAAAACATCATATTTCTATGGTAAATCACCTGGATTTGACAAAAATGTTTTTTAATAATTGATTTATGTGGTTACAGGCTTGCTAAATAATATGTAATGTCTTTTTCCTTATGTGCTTAAATACCTAAAGCGCTGGAACCCCGGTAATTGCTGCTTGCAGCTATATTTTTTATTATTATTATTTGTAATATATTGTGTCAATAGACAATGGTTATAATACAAAAACGCAATATTAAATATTTAAATAATTAAATAATCTGTACATATCATCGTATTATTTCCATAGTGGGCACAATAGCGCTGTATGACAGTTTCACTTTTATTTAGTTTTTCCTTTTTTATTCAAAATATCCACAATCTTGTTAACTATATCATGAACTATATGATACAGCCAATTCTGATTGGCAAATATGTGTAAATTAATTTGCTTTGTCGTTTAAACAACCTTAATGGCCATGTTAGTTGGTCTACTGTATAATGCGCGCTGGACGCTGTCGTGTGGATCTGTCAGATTTACATTACGTAAATTCACCCATTTCTCCTGAAATACATGAAAGTAAGTGGCCAGTGAACTGTGACAAAAACAGAGCAAACTTTATAGTTACCTACACAATGTGTATTCGATAGGAATAAACACGTCGTCAAATTTTTATTAAAATTATTATTATTGCTGCTTTCCATAGAAATCAGTGTTTTTGACAAACTAGAAATGTCTTTTTAGCAAGTACTTAATTGAAATGTCTATTTAAATGTATGAAATCTAAAATAAACTTTATGTGGTTGAAAGCACTGAACAGTTGTGCTATATGAAAAGCATCTGTCTCTGGCTCAGTGCCAGCCAAAGCGCGGAGCGTCAAAGGGTTAAAATCCTTTTAGACTTGCACTCTATTCATTTACTAACTGCTTGTTTTCTTCAACAAAAAAACAATAAAAAAAAAACGCTAGATTCTCTAATCTTTTTGTATTCTATCTATTTTTCTTTTTATTTATTATACAATTAACAAAGCAAAAAAAGGCCTCTAACACTAGCTTGCTCTATTCTTTTTCTATTCTATTATATAATAAAAAAAAAACTTGCTACGTGTACTGCGTTAAGCTAACTGAGACTTGTTATAGCATTTGCATATCATTGCTCTTTTGTTGATTTTGATTGCTTCCATTGTCCTCATTTGTAAGTCGCTTTGGATAAAAGCGTCTGCTAAATGATTAAATGTAAATGTAAATGTAAAATCGATTGCGTTTCGGGGGTGGAGGGGGGACAAAATTAACCTGAGGGGCGGAAATCAGATTTGAGAGAGCAATGCCTGGCTGGCTGGTTAATTAGCATAACCTATATCATCTTGTTTTACGGCAGTCCATGTTTGATTAAACATCCGTAAATAGATGACATCATAAATATTATAATATAACATTTTACTTTGTTTTAGATTGAAGTTTTTGTCTTCTGTGTAAAAATAACTTTCCTGGGTATATATTTTTGTAATAAAAATAAGCTTTTGTTTCATAAATTTGGTACTGATAACAGCTTAACTTTAGCCTACCTTATGGGTCTTTGCTGTATTCCAATATCATTATGCCTCAATTAGCTAGTTATAGAGTTGTTGTTTTATGTGTACAGATGACTTGCTGCTGTGTTAATATATGTTGTTAAAATAACATTCTGTTCCATAAATGCATTGTCTGCTGGCTTATTTAGCTTACAGTACATTTCAGTACACCGCATTAAGTATGCCACTTAGTACTGTAAGACTTTGAATATTAAATGCAAACTAACACCTGACCACTCTTGTGGGTTTGCTACTATTCCAATTAAAAATTGTAGAAGAGTAAAAACATGCCAGGCAAACATTGGTATGACGTAAGCAACACAGCTACAACAAATAAAATTGATAATGGGTGTGTTAGATTTATAGTGTGTGAATAATCAAGCATTGACAATAATCAGTCGTTTTGGCAGCACCAAGGGGCCCCCAAATAAAATTCTGTTTAGGGCCCCATAAAGGCTTGGGCTGGCCCTGATATAGCGGGTTGGCGGGGCCCGCCCACTGCTCTGGCACTCGAACGCCAGAAAGCCATTGGCTGTTGCAGATGCAATAGCAGGATTCGATAAGGCTTCAGCATTTCGGTTAAAAGGAGTTTTCCCCTAAGTGACTAAATTGTTGCAATGTCAAGTGAAGGACACGAAAAGGAGCCCATACATATGAAGCTATGTGATGCTGACTTTCAGCGTATCAGGAATTGTGCGAAAATTAGGCTTTCTTCACTGAAAGTCAGCATCACATAGCTTCATATGTATGGGCTCCTTTTCGTGTCCTTCACTTGACATTGCAACAATTTAGTATATATATATTATACACACACACACAAACAAAGAAAAACAAGTAGATAGAATAGAAAAAATAGAAAGCTAGTGTTTGTTTTTTGTTGTTATTTTCAGCATATGAAAAGCCATGTTTCTGAATGACAGAACCTAGTGATGCCATGTAGACAGAGAAGAGAAGTGGTCCAAGTACTGAGCCCTGAGGCACCCCAGTAGCTAGATGGACACCTCACCTCTCCAAGATACCATGAAGGACCTATCTGAGAGGTAAGTCTCAAACCACTGGCGTGTGGTTCCTGAGATACCATTTTCCAATAGGGTTGACAGGAGAATCTGGTAGTTCACCGTATCAAAAGCAGCAGACAGATCCAGCAAAATAAGTATAGAAGATTTGGAAGCCGCTAATAAGCATTAGAGTTTAATTGAAACTCTGGCCTTGTAAATCATACTTTGTGTTAAAAGGAATAAAAGTTGTCTGTGTTTTACTGTGTGTTCACTGCGTGTGTTTTACATCGGTGTTCATTTCAACTGGAAACTGCAGTGATTCGTACGTATTTATTATTTATTCTGTACACGGCTGACCGCTGCTCAAAGGTAGGGGCTGATTATAACACGTGAATGAGTGAGCGACTGGAACTCCTCAGTGTTCTGTACACAACTGACTGCTGCACTGAGATGGGCTGCTTGTGCCGCGAGAGTTAATGAGTGGCCAAAGTGCATCTGAGCGCTGAACAAATGCTCAAATTATGTAGTGAAGTTATCCTGAGTCATGGAGTCAGTTTTTCTGGACCGATGGATGTTGTGGAGAAAAGTCTTCTCTGTCTTGCAAAATAATGCTCAGGAGGCAGAGTTCCTGATGTCAAAATTAGACCTTATTTCAAGAAGACAACAAAGCTGACATGCCTGCAAAACATCTGAATCTGTCGCTGTCCAGACTACCATCTTTGTACAATTTCGTTATCGGTCACTGTCCAATGAGCGCACAGACCATTTTTTGATACATCATTCCCAGTCCTTTTCCACAATTGTTTTCATAATGCTTGCTTTCATTGTAGAAAACCACCTGTTAGTCTGTTTTTCAAGAGATAACTTCTCTTATCTACCACTTTCCGGGTGCCCAAGGTTGCAGAGGCATATACATTTTAGGATTTTAACGAGCTGTCAGGGTTTTAATGAGTTTTACACATATAATCTATCTCATCCTGTGGCATCTCCCATCTTAGGTACTTCCTTCTGTATTCTCTATTCATAAGCGCAGTCATGTAGGTCAGACAGTCAGTCAGTTTGGCCTTGAGGTCTTCAAACTGCACCCAGCTCACATAAGAGGCAATCTAACTTTCACAAACATGCAAAGTAACTTCAATTGTTTTCTATTAGATAAAAAAATATTTCATAATGGACTGCAGGGTTCTGCTCGTTCCACACATGATTTCTGGAGCTCATCCAGAGTTATCAGTTTTTTTTTATTCACCAAGACCTTTCTCCCCTGATTTCTCTGTGTGGCCTTCCCCAGATCTGTGCCTTGGAAATGATTTCTACTGTGATATTACTAATTGTGTACTGTATGTACAGTTGTCTGTGTGATATATATACCGGTAATATATATTTCTTAATTTGGGAGAGGGGCAACACTGTTTAACGGTAAAACATATAACACTGTTGTATTTCAGGTAAGGTCAAACAGTCTAGAAAGAAACTTTGTTGCTCCTCCTCTCACCGTCACTATGGAAAACATTACCTCAGCAACCACGACTCAAGTGACCAAGGTAAGAGACATGTCACCGAGAGTTTGAGAACAATATCCCCTCTGAGCCAACACACCATTAACATTCAGCTTGACAAAACTTTAGTCAAAAATTGTGGATGTATTATGGACAGGTCAATTTCTCTGCAAACATTAATAAGGTGAAGTTTTAATAAATAAAAAAAGCTTTAAATACACAGGTTGGTGGTGAAAGACTATCAAAATGGCAGCTGATGAAATCTTTTGTTGGAGATTAAATTCTTGAATGTTTTTAACTGGTTTCAGACAGTGAAAGGGGGTTATGCAGAGACCAGGATTGAAAAAAGGATCATCATAACAGGAGATGATGATGTGAATCAACATCAGGTAAGCAAAGACATATATATGTAATGTATGTATATTAATGGTCAAGTATGTACTTATTAAATATGAAGGAAGCCAGAAGACCAGTGCTAGTAAATTTTAACATGCTGAAATTTTAACATGCTAAATGTTGATACCACAAAGCCCTTTCATGATTGCTTACCCTGACTAATGAAAGACAACGTCCAGGCTGCTAAGACACATTCACCTGTGTTTTTATTTTTTATTTTTTTCTTAATTTTCTTCTACTAGTATAAAATTCACCCAAAATGTTTTTAAATTTAGAATGATTTGGGAAGCACTAAACCTAATCTAGCATACTATGTAGGTCAGCAAATAATGTAATGGTACATGTATATTAAAATCACTTTACTGTCATTAAAACTAACTTTTTGCAGGCTCTCGCCATGGCAATACAGGAGGCCAAACAACAGCACCCTGATATGCTGGTAACTAAGGCCATAGTAGTCAGGGAAACAGACTCTTCATATGAAGAGAAACACAGAGCATATGAGGTACAGCAAACATACAGAACATTGGTTATTATACATTGAATTTCTAGAACTTACAATTTCTTATTGTCCATGAAGGTGATATTTGAACATGTTAAATGTAAAGTAAAAATGAAGTAAAATTAGGGTTTATCTCTGCAGTTAAATAATTGTACATTTCTGAACTTTCACAGTTCTCTCTTTCTTTCTCTCTCTCTGTGTGTGTGTGTGTGTGTGTGTGTGTGTGTACTGTGCATTTGTCCAATTGTTCCAGTCTTGATCAATAGAAGGTGCTGTTTGGAACATGGACAGAAGATCAGCTCTGGTTCTATGTATTTCAGTTGAAAGGAGTTGTGCTACTTATGCTACTGAACAGTTTGCTCAAAACAAATCACCCATGCACCCAGTCCTCTGCCATCACACTCCACTCTGTCCATCTTAGTGACAATCTCCCATCATCTGGTGTCAATACAATGTTCTGTACCATATCAACAGTAGTCTGAATTATCTTTGGTCATGCATAAATGTCAGTAGTTTAACATTTAATTTAGAGTGGAGTTAAAAAAAAAAAAAAATGATGAAAGTGTTGGAAAATTAATGCTGTCATGCGTGCACATCAGTCTGTGACATTAGACTTAGTTCCTAGAATTACCTTTTTTGAGCTCACAGCTTTTTTTAACTTTTCCTCAAATTGGGAAAAAAAAATCTTAAAGGGGTCATATGATGCGATTTCAATTTTTCCTTTCTCTTTGGAGTGTTACAAGCTCTTGGTGCATAAAGAAGATCTGTAAAGTTGCAAAGACTAAAGTCTCAAATCCAAAGAGATATTCTTTATAAAAGTTAAGAGTCAGCCACACCTACCTAAAACGGCTCGTTCTAACACACCCCACATGTCTACGTCACGATGTGAGAAGATTTGCATAACGCCGCCCAAACGTTCACGCAAAGAAAGAAGGCGTAACTTATATTCTCGCAAAATAATGTTCTTTTTAGCAGCATCATATGACCCCTTTAAAGATTTGGGCTTCCATTAAGAATTCATGCATGACTTTCAAGGAATTACCTGAGAAGTTATAAGAATGGACAGACACAGAAGCTACGTATCATTGATGGCCAGCTTCTGTAAGATTTTTTTAATAATATTTGATCAAGTGTTTGCTTTTTAATTATGAATATTTTTCATTTCGACTGTTATGCATATGCAGAAATTTTGGATATTTGAAGCATAGCATTTTGGAAGATACCCACACCTGACCAGTTAATAATAATAATAAAAAAGATGGTAAACCCCACATCAAAACAGCTGAACAAAGCAGAATTACACATGCCATAATAATAAACATATTTGTCCACATACCAAATTGAAATCCATGTTGCATTTTGGATTGTGGCAATGATTCTACAAATAAAAAAATCAACCTCTTTGCTTTCTTCAACCTTCTCTTGAACAAGGTCAACCAAGTATCAACATTAACATTATTCAACATTAACTTGGCTGCATTCTAAAAGCTGTTGACTTGGCTATTAGGTGACATTTTAAGGCATCATTAACCTGACACAAAGACTGTTACAAAAGATAATTACAGTATACTGCTGTCTTAGAAACCATTGTTGTGTGAATTCTAAGCAACACTTATAAAGAAGGAAATTCCATAATACATTTTAATGGTCTCTCTTTAATGAATCCAAGACGGTGGATGAGGTTAGAGAAATCAAATGTTACTTATATAAATAATAAATTAAATAATAATGTTTTATAAATAACTAAAAATGAAAAATAAAAAAATATATTTTTGTTTTTATTAGAGTATCATGATACTCTAATAAAAACAATTATGTCATTACTCACATTACTTTATTTAAATCAGTATCTCAGTCTCCTGTGTTGAACGTTATTTGACATATTGTATCGTAGAATTTATTATGTTTAAATTCAGTTGTTTCCAGTGTTAATTTTGACAGGCATTTTTGATTTAGTCTTAGTCTTTATCTTGTGGCAGTAATGCTTAATAGTCTTAGTCACATTTTAGTCATTTGAGTCTTTCATTAAGTTTTAGTTCGTGCGCTTGCGCGTGGGGCTTACAATGACTTACAACGATACATAACAGCTACAAGTGTATGCACTACTTGCTTTATGCAAGCACTATATAGGATAAATCACTATACAGGATTTACCCTACTATACTTTATCGACACAAATTGATAGGTGAAACAACAAACAGCCACCCACAAATTGTCTATAAACAAAGCATCCGGCTGAGTGACGGCGCTACACCGGGGCTAGGGGCTAGGGGGGGCTATAGCCCCATCAGAATTTTGAATAGCCCCGGTTTAGCCCCACCGGGTTCAAGTTCACTCCCCCCACCTACAATCCCTGCCGGTACGAGACTCGAACCCGCAACCTTTGGGTTACGAGTCCGACTCTCTAACCATTAGGCCATGACTTCCCCCTTGTTTTCTTTTGATAAAGAAAACAAGAGTGCAGGTAGGAAACCATGTCTCTGAGGGGGCCAAAGAAGGAGAAAATAAAGAGGAGTCAGAGAGAGAAAGTTTTGAGAGAGAAACTCCCGAGTCAAGACTTGAGGGAGAGGAGCAGTTTGTTGCTCCACAGGTGCGGCCGCAACTAGCACTAGCATAGTAGTTATCGCGCCGACTGATTTGAGATCACAACGCACTGGATAGCTGGCCAATCACAGCACACCTCGCATTTTCAGACCGATGAACTTTGTAAAAATCTGCGTTTCAAAAAGGCGGGGCATAGAGGAGAAACAATAATGTACAGTATGTGGAAAATAATATGTTTTTTTAACTTGGCTGTGCCCCATTGCTGTGTGCCATGTCGTGAGATGTGAGCAGAGTTTCTTCACTCGAGCTACTATCACTCATTCAGCGGCGCGGGGAAAGACCCGAACTCATCTGTACACACACTCGAGGGCTGTTCACAGTGTGCCATTTTTTGTTTTCCATCACCATGCCACCGAAGAAAAATCCAGCGTGGGAAGAGGTGGACGAAATTAGAAAGTCACTAGACTTTCTTGCGGAGGATGTAACGGTAATAAAGACTCAACAGAAACAGCTTCTCGAACTGCTGGAGGAAGTCAAGATACTGCGTATTCAAAACGCAGAAAAGGATAGCAGATCTGGAGTGGAGGATTTGGAGCAATACTCCAGAATTAACAACGTGGTCGTTACCGGGCTCAAGATCAAACATGCATGTCTTATGCACGCGCAGTGACCGCTGACAACGGGGGTGAGCCCTGCGAGATGGAGGTGAGCTCCGCGGAACAACAGGTGGCGGCCTTTCTCGAGTCCAGAGGGATTACGCTTGATGTGGACAACATTGGGGCATGCCACCCTCTCCCCAGGAGGAAGGACAACGACATGCCAGCAGTGATATTGAGGTTTGTGAACAGAAAAAATAAGATCGCACTGCTTAAACAAGGAAAGAAATTGAAGGGCACTAATGTATTCATGAATGATCACCTAACCAAGAGGAATGCGGATATAGCCAGAAAAGCCAGGTATCTGAGGAAGCAAAACAAAATTCAAAACACTTGGGTTACTAACTGCAAAATATTCATCAAACTTAACGGAACGCCAGAGGCGG
>NW_015634005.1:107944-117394 GCF_001515625.1 Sinocyclocheilus rhinocerous
ACATGTTTTTGATTGATGATGGATCGGAGTGACGCCACTGCTGTGCGCCATTGCGGTGTGCCATGTCGTGAGATGTGAGCAGAGTTTCTTCACTCGAGCTACTATCACTCATTCAGCGGCGCGGGGAAAGACCCGAACTCATCTGTACACACACTCGAGGGCTGTTCACAGTGTGCCATTTTTTGTTTTCCATCACCATGCCACCGAAGAAAAATCCAGCGTGGGAAGAGGTGGACGAAATTAGAAAGTCACTAGACTTTCTTGCGGAGGATGTAACGGTAATAAAGACTCAACAGAAACAACTTCTCGAACTGCTGGAGGAAGTCAAGATACTGCGTATTCAAAACGCAGAAAAGGATAGCAGATCTGGAGTGGAGGATTTGGAGCAATACTCCAGAATTAACAACGTGGTCGTTACCGGGCTCAAGATCAAACATGCATGTCTTATGCACGCGCAGTGACCGCTGACAACGGGGGTGAGCCCTGCCCAATGCTAAAATGTTCGGGAAGACATACCTGTTATCGCACAAAGCTCCGTTTTTGGAATTACAAATTTATGTTTTTTATAATAATTTTACAACTTTTAATGTATGCAATAATATAAGACAAAAGATTGCGGCTGGTAATGCACTCACGCTATGGCTTTATGCGCCCTGAGATTTCACAGGAAATACGTAGGCTGCGTGCCGTGTATAGAGTCCATTTCCCGTTTCTGCAGACCAACTGCCCCCTAGTGGTCGGGAGCATTTCCGTTGTGTTGTGGCTTAATGTCGTTGTGTTTTTAAATTGCCGTCATGCATGAATGAATGATATTTTTGCAATTTTACACATAATAATCCACGATGATCACATTACACAAAACTGAAATTGCACGTTAAAATAACACATTGTCAATATTTTTTGAGACCCCCCAAAATTTCACAAATCACGTTTTCAGGGGAGCCCATGTCTTATTAAGGGGAGCCCAGCTCCCCCTAGCTCTCCCGTAGTTCGCACCCTGTCAATAACTCTCAGAAAAGATGGGTCTAACCGACATCTAGCACACACACACAAACATCAATCATTTTTCCCATGCTCCACCCTCCATTTAAGAACAAAAACATTCAAAAGAGTCATCAGAACTGTTGAAAGAACCATATGTTGATGTGTTATGAATTAATGCGATATGAGTTGATGTTATGTTGGGTTGCATCAATTATGGACTTTGAGACTTGATGCATTGAAGTACTGTGTCGTAATATTTACCGATGTTGTCTTGATATCTATTGATGACTCGGGTATTATTCTCCCTCATTTGAAAGACATTTGTGATCCCTTTATGCTATCCTATATGGTGAATTAATTCATGAGATGGTTTATTTTTGGTTGTTTATTGGTTGTGTACTTTAACATGCTTTGAATAAGCAAGGGATATTGGAAAAAGAAATAAGCCCCACTTTGAGTTAAATAAAAAAGTGAAAAAGGAAAGGAAAAAAGACAGTTTTGCAATTGTAAGAGTGCGGTTATTTTGTTTTGTAATGTTCTGTGAAGTGTGATTTGTGTTAACGGGCAAAGCTAGAATCACTAAGTCACAATCCTCATCAGCAATGTTGCTTTCGACGACGAAAATTATGACTAAATATCGTCGTCAACGAACCTTTATCACGTGACGAAAACGAGACGAGACGCAACGTAAATGCTGGTCATGTGACGATGACGATAATTAAATGTATAATGCAATATTGTGAACGAATAAAAACGAGACTAAACGTGGTTTACAAAATAAAAACTATGCTAAAATGTCTCTTCATTTTCGTTGACCAAAACGAGACGAAACAAAATGTTATAACGTTATTTCGTCTCGTTTAGTCGCGTTATTATTATTATTTTGCAGTATTTCTGTTTCCCGTGTCTCACTTCAGGGGCTGCATCAGGTTGCACTGCGCAGACGCAGGCGACGTCACTTCCTCAAGCCCCACTCGCGGCATTATTTAGAAGACGAAAACCAAACAAAGTTAAGTCTGACACAGAGAAAGGGACCGATGGCCGGCCAGCCGGGGTTCGTCTTTATTTAAATTTATGTGTGTGTACTTCTAACATGTTTGGTTGGTAAAATAAATATCTGAATCGATACCCAGCCCTACCCTATACCCCCATTCAATCCACTGCATTACAATCAAGAACCCATGTGCAGTTTGCTCCTTCAAACCTTTCCCCTAGTACACCTGTGCAATCTCTTGTCTGGAATGGAAACCAGGACCAGATGCAACTGTGTACTCCCTCTCCCACAGGGGATGGTTCTCAAGTGTCTTCAGGGGCCCAGTATGATTTGCCCGGAACGTTTCCCATGCCTGCAAGGGAGATTGGACATCTTACTGTCCAGGGTAACTGGGACAAATTGTTTGGCCTCATGGAGAAACAAGAGACAGCTGTAAGTGCACTTACTAGTGAACTGAAACAGAATTCTTTGCAACATGAAAGCCAATTGGAAAGTCTTGCTGATAAAGTGCACAACCACACGTAGCAAATTTCAAAGATTTTGTCAAAAAACAAACAACAGACTGAAACAAGAGACCGATCAAATGGTAAAGACAATGAAGTTGTTAATAACAGATGAACTCCAAAAAGTTGAAAAATCATTGGTATCAAATATTCGTTTCATGGTAGAGCAACTTCAACAAGAGGTTCAAGAAGACATCAGAGCTGTCCAGAAAAACTTTCAAAAAAGCCACGATGAATTTGTTAAAGATTTCTCAGACATTAAAGCTGTCCAACAAAACTTTCAAAAAAGTAACGATGAATTTGTTAAAGATTTCTCGCATTGGACCTTCCAACTTGACCGCCTTAGTGATAAAATAAATGAGCTACCAGTGAATACCGAACACAAAACACCTCAACAACCCAAAAAAGGAAACTGAAAAAGAATCATCTCCTCCTCCCATTGGTGTATCACCTCCTGTGAATGCTGTTGCTGTCAAGAGTGACCATCTCAAGTTAACCTTTCCTACTTTCGGAAGACCGTCGGATGACTCTGATCATCTGTTGTATTTAATTAAATGTAAGGATTTTCTTGCATTACATCCTCTATCTGATCCTGAAATTCTAGCTACCTTTAGAACTGTCCTACATGGCACCGCCCGTGATTGGTGGGAAGTTGCCAGAACTACGATAACTACCTGGTGTGAGTTTGAGTTTTCATTCCTTACTGCTTTTCTTTCTGAAGACTATGAGGATGAACTCGCTGAACGCGTCAGAATCAGAACTCAAGGTGAGAGAGAATCCATAAGAGACTTTGCCTTTACCTATAGAGAACTTTGCAAAAGGTGGAAGCCTACCTTAACAGAGTCAGACTTAGTCAAAATTATTCTGAAAAACATAAAGTCTTACTTGGCCAGCCAGCTGAGTGGTCGTGTGTCCACTGTGGAAGAATTGGTACGACTTGGACAACAGCTTGAGACGGATCATCTACAACAGTTGCAGTATGACTAGCGTTTGAGCTCAAAGCACAGTCAAACTGAGCTTAAAGGTCCCAACGTTAACAGACTTGCAGAGAATCCACAAGTTCAATGCTGGAGGTGTAAAGGCCATCATTCTCCTGGTAATTGCCCACAGTTTACCTTGTCCTCACAGTCTACTCCACCATCAGCCCAACATGCTATTAACACGCAACCAACCAACTCTCCAGACGTGGACTACTTCCTCCAGCCTGGTCATGCCAGTGTGCCATCACCGATAAGGTTCCAATGTCTGCAAGATGGAAACATTGCTCACCGTTCCACACTAAGTATTTCCCTGTTAAGTTCTGTTCCACCCTTAACATTACCCTTTGCCTTGAAAGATGGTGACAGTGAGGACGATGCAACACTCATCTACCAAGCAGTGGATGCAGCTCACTTACCACCTGATCAAAAGCAACAGTTAAATCACCTCCTACAAACAAATCCTCAAGTGTGCACCCTTCTGTTGGGAAGGACTTATTGTATGTCACCTTCCAAACAAGCCATCGTGAATCAGCAGCTCCAGGAAATGTTGGAGACCGGCATTGTGGAACCTTCACAATCAGGATGGTCTTCTCCAGTGGTCCTAGTTCCGGAAAAAAATGGACAACTTCGATTCTGCATTGACTGTCGTAAGTTAAATGCTATAACTGACAGCGACGCATACCCACTGCCAAACCTCGTTGAAATCTTGGAATCACTTTCAGGATCTGCTATCTTCTCCACCCTAGACCTTAACAGTGGGTACTGGCAAGTTACTATGGATGCTTCCAGTAAAGCAAAAACTGCCTTTACCACCCCTGCTGGGCTATTTCACTTCAATGTAATGCCCTTTGGACTTAAAAATGCCCCAGCCACTTTTCAACGTCTTATGGAGACTGTCTTGGGAGAGCTACGTGGAAGTATTTGCTTTGTGTATATCAACGATATTATCGTCTATTCCCCATCTGTTGCTCAGCATTTCCTTGACCTCCAAGCTGTTTTCCATAAATTACAAGAGGCTGGCTTAACCCTCAACCTTCGAAAAAGTAAGTTCTGCTTGCCTGAAGTGACATTCCTAGGTCATGTAATAAATATCCAAGGCATTACCGCTGACCTGGGTAAAGTGGAAGCTATTCGAAACTATCCTGTTCCAAGAAATCTGAAGGAAGTCCAACGGTTTCTTGGACTAGCTGGGTGGTACCACCGGTTTGTTGCAAACTTTTCCATAATTGCTGAACCACTTAATTCTTTAAAGAAAAAGGGCCGAGTTTTTCAATCGACACCACAATGCCAACAGGCCTTTGAAGAATTGAAAACATGCCTGATGACTCCACCCATCCTCGGACATCCCAATTTCGAGCATCCCTTCATTGTGTATACGGACGCCACTGAGACGGGACTGGGTGCGGTGTTGACCCAAAAGAGAAGACAAGGTATGGAGGAGGTAATCGCTTATGCCAGCCGAACTCTTAATCCCGCTGAGTCAAATTATTCTGCAACAGAAAAAGAATGCTTAGCCGTAATATGGGCATTAGAGAAATGGCAGCACTATCTTGAACATAGAATGTTCACTGTCGTTACAGATCACTCTGCTTTGCAGTGGGTGATGAATTCTCCTAAAACCACCAGCCATCTCATTCGATGGGCACTGCAATTGCAGAAGTATGATTTCATTGTCGAATATCGGAAAGGGAAACTGAATGCAGCTCCTGATGCACTTTCGCGGATCACCCCCATACAAGCTGTAATTAGTATTCAAATCAAAAGGATGTGAATACTCTTCCCATTACAGATTAACTAATTTAGGCAGTGGTGGGCCGTCAGGGCCAGCAAAGCTTTCTCTGCTGGCCTAAACACTATCAGAATCACTGATTTAGTTTAATATATTTTTCCATGAATGTGTATTAAATTATTTCCAAATTTCTTTTATACCAATGCTATCTGTAAGGTATAAATACGTTTGGGTGAATAAATGTTTGTAATTACATCGGATGGACTGTATTTGTGTCATTTTGTTAGGTTAATGCTTCAGCTACAGATGATGTGTTGCGCAATTGTTAATTGGGTTTCTTTCTTTAGTAATGGCATTCATTCTCGCTACATAAGATACCTATCTGTTATGTAGTGCCCTGTTATACTGCATTACTGTGTAATATTTATGGTTTCTATAGCCGTGGCATCATTATGATGGTATGAAGAGATGGATTAATTCATGTAGGACGCCACTGAAGGCCTAGGTGTAAAATGCACGCCCGCCACTGAATTTAGGAGAAACAGCACAGTGACCCAGAGATTGTGCAGATATTTCAAACTCTGGCTGAGGACAAGGGAGGGCAGCAGAAAAAATATGAAGTAATCGAAGATAAGCTATATCTAAAAACAGTGTCCGAGAATCATTCACACTACCGTGTCTTTCTCCCCAAAGATCTTGTGCCATCTATACTGGAACACTATCACTGTGACCCCACGAGTGGATATGCAGGAATCTTTAAAACCTACAAGAGAATTCAGGAAGTTGCTTTCTGGCCTGGGATGTGGTCAGATATAAAAGAGTTTGTAAAAAGATGCATAAAATGCCAAACCCTAAAAACTGACCAACGTAAACTTGCTGGGAAAAAGCAAAAGATTAACAGCACACGACCAAATCAGATCATGGGTGTAGACATCATGGGACCATTGCCCCGTAGCACTAACCAGAATGATGTAGCGTCTGGATCAATCAAACACACAATTTTTCATTTGATTTAACAAATCAGTTATTCATTAGATTAACAAATCGTCACAGTCCCCTCACCCAATAAACTGGATGCCAGGATGTCTGCAACGACACCAGGCCCCCCCTGGTTAACATGGCAACCCTGACACCAGATACATTTACGACCTAATGGAATGGAAGTAGGGAAAATCACTGCCTTTTTCTTAAGGAAGAGACACAGTGCCTGATTCGCTACAATGAATACCTTTTAGTATTTGTTGATTACTTCACTCGTTGGGTAGAACAGTTTCCCGTTCGTACCGCTACAGCCAAAACTGTTGCAACTGTATTTAGAAAAGAGGTACTAACCAGATGGGGAGTTCCAGACTTTCTCGTATCTGACAGAGGTACACAGTTTGTGTCTGCAATATTTAAAGAAGTGTGTGAGAGTTGTAATGTAACACCAAAATTAACTACAGTCTACCACCCACAGACAAACATGACCGAAAGAGTCAATCGAACTCTTAAAAGTATGATTGCAGCGTTTGTAGAAGACAATCATAAACGATGGGACCAATACCTACCGGAAATCAGATTTGCCATTAACTCCGCAGTGCAAGAAACCACAGGAATGTCTCCCGCAGAACTCCACTTAGGAAGGAAACTACAGGGGCCTATGGCCAAGCTTCTGAAATGTAAAAGCTATGATCTGTCACCCGATGCACCCCACTATGACACTGTGTATCACTTAAAACAACTGCAAGCCAGAGCAAAGGAGAACAGTAAGAAAGCACATCAAAGACAGCTTCGAAATTACAATAAGAATCGACGGGACATGTTATTCAAAGAAAGAGACAGAGTATGGATGAGACACTTTCCACAGTCCAGTGCAAAGGACAATTTCACTGCTAAACTTGCACCAAAATGGAAAGGACCCTACCGGGTAATCCATCAAATGGGGCCAGTGAATTACCAGATAGCACTGGAATCTAGTGCTGGGCGGTATGACCAAAAATTTATATCACGGTATTTTTCAAAATTATACTGGTTTCACGGTACAGGACGGTATTTTTTTTGTGCATCTACACTAAAGATGTGCATGGGTTCTATGCGGTTGTTTTGGCTATATTACTTTTTTGTCTCATGCAGCGCACTGCCTGCACTGAGTAACAAACTAAAAAAGACAAACAAAAAAGTGCATGTGATATTAACAGACGAACTACGCTCATATTTATAATTCCAAACAATCAGTAAGCGACAGGTGCTAGGAAACGCTGTTTTGTACTCATTTATTGACGAGTCGCCTGCGGTGTGGCCAATGAGTAGAACTGTTTCCCATTCGTACCGCTACAGCCAAAACTGTTGCAACTGTATTCAGAAAAGAGGTACTAACCAGATGGGGAGTTCCAGACTTTCTCGTATCTGACAGAGGTACACAGTTTGTGTCTGCAATATTTAAAGAAGTGTGTGAGAGTTGTAATGTAACACCAAAATTAACTACAGTCTACCACCCACAGACAAACATGACCGAAAGAGTCAATCGAACTCTTAAAAGTATGATTGCAGCGTTTGTAGAAGACAATCATAAACGATGGGACCAATACCTACCGGAAATCAGTGTCGCGTTCCGAACGTTGTTTAAACGACATACTTTTTGCGTATTGCGGTATTTAAAAAATTCATATCATAACAAAAATAAACACCGGTATACCGCCCAGCACTACTGGAATCTACAGGTGAAGATGTCCGTGTAGTTCATGTTTGCAATTTAAAGCCCTGTTTTCTAACTGCCTCTGAACTAGAAGCACAAGACAGACAAAAGCTTATCGACCTCTTCCGGGAATCCTCAGATGATGATGAGTTCTTATGATTTTAATGTTTCAACATCTCATGAGGAACTATGAGATGCTTTGTCCAACGGAGGGGGAGTGTGACGGAAACGAACTACAAAGCCCAAAATGCAATGCATCAAGTGGGAGGAGTCAGTAGGCTGAAGGAAATGGAGAAATCAAATCCATTTAGAGTGTGCACGTGAGGGAGAGTTGTGTCCGCTGGCCCGAGAGTACGAGTTTTCGTTTGCTGAGCCAAGAGTAAGAAGTTTGAACTGCCTGGATATTGTAGACGTTTAAAATGTGCAAAAGACGAAACGACAAGACTGGAGATGACCGTGTTATGAGCTTCGTTCGCTGCGCTGCAGAGGAGTGCCTGGATTCTACAATTCCAGCAAGCTGCTCCTTTCCTCGTGGTGTCTGGGCCGTACGAAAGCTGAATCATCAGACAGTAAGCTCTGTGAAGTAAAGCCGCCGACAGCAGGGACTGGCGCTCTCTCTCTGGCAGCGGCAGGTCGCAGCGCCACTTCCGGTGGCATCCCCAGACTAGTCGTTTCTGGCAGCTGCCAGAGTTCATGGCAGCTGCCACCGTCTTTCTCGCCGTTTCTGCTGTTTGCTCGGTAAAACTACACTGTACTCAGTGGCATGCGGTGATGTTTTTTTTTAAATGATGATGCAAAGTTCCCACAATTGTATTATTATTATTAATATACATTTTGTATCAGTTGCCATAGTTCTTGCCAGGAGTCAAAGGCAGCTGCCAGAGTTCGTGGCAGCTGCCACGGTCTTTCTCGCCATTTCTGCTGTTTGCTCGGTAAAACGACACTTTTCTCAGTGGCGTGCGGTGTTTTTTGTAGCTTTTTTATTTACACAATAAAACAACCCGAACTTGATTTAAATGATTGACAGTAACAGATCTGACCTAATGTAACACTTAACAATTACAGTTAGCGATATGACAGTATGACATATGAAAATGACATTTAACAATTGACCCCCCCCAAAAAAAACAAATAAAATATATACATATTTAGGGTTTAGACACACCGAGACATCTTAGACTTTACATACACTCTTAAGGAGACAAAGCATATTTGACATTATACTTAATCTCTTTATACCATTTTCTCAATCAATGCAAGAAAAGAACCCCATATTGTCACAGTGTCTGATTGTGGTGCCCTGGACTGGCCACTTGAGGGCGCTACAAACGTCCACATACTGATAATAAGAAACTAGAAACCAGAAACTAGTCGTTTCTGGCAGCTGCCAGAGTTCGTGGCAGCTGCCACGGTTTTTCTCGCCGGGTAAATAACAAATATGGCCAAATTATTTAATGTATACTGATGTTAATGCTTCAAACTTGTAGAGTACATAAAGCTGTTACATTTTTAAGAAATATATGATCTTTTGTTATAATGAATGCTGTCTATCAGTTCTTGTGTCATTTAAGACCTTAATGGATCTT
>NW_015634005.1:117433-131951 GCF_001515625.1 Sinocyclocheilus rhinocerous
GAAGAGTCATCAACTATGTTCTGAGACGTAAACGTCCTTCAAAGAGTGAGAGAGCAAAGGAACCTAGATCTGTGACATACCTTTTGAAGCACTGGAAAAAGCTTAAAATCCGTAATCATGTGCTGTACAGAGTAAAGAGGGATCGGCTGATGAATAGGAAGCTTCTTCAATACGTTGTACCTGATTCCCTAAAGCATGATGTTCTCCGTGGTGTTCATGATGCCGCCGGACACCAGGGGAGTGCGAGAACTCTCTCCCTTGCAGCTGAAAGATTCTTTTGGCCGGGGATGAGTAGACATTAAGCTGTATGTGAAGAACTGCCAGAGATGTGTGGTCGGGAAAACTCCGGAGCCAGATGCTCGTGCGCCCCTTGAGCGCATTCGGACCTCTGAGCCTATGGAGCTCGTCTGTAAAACATATCAATGTATGGTTGGTTCATCATTAACTAATCACTTATAAATGACTTACAACTTAACGTTATTATAAAGTGTTACCGTAAATGTTTATAAACGTTTACTAATCATTAGTACATTTATGAGCAGTCATCTCAGTGGCAAAAATTATCCCAAATGTCCTGAATTCACCCTATTTACACGTCTATTTATCTATTCACTATTCATCATTTGTAAATGTTTAAAATGTTACTAATCATTCAGTACCTTTATGGGCATTGGACTTTTAGCTGCTGTAACAATGTTTGTGTAAAGGGTGGTTAGTTAAGTTTATGTAAATGCTGCTTAAAGACTGTGACGAGTGGGGCGGGGCCGAGAGCTATGGGAATGGAGCGAGGCCGGTGGAGTAAATGATAATGAGCCACCTGCCCCACTCACCGATCTCGAGTCCCACAGAGGAGCTCCGGAAGGATAAAAGGAGGAGTGACCACCGTGCAAGATGAGAGAGGACCAGGCCTGTAGAGGTCTGCATTCCCGCAGCTCTCCCGCGGGACCCAACCGGATTTTTTGCGCCGCGGGATTAAATTCCCGAATAAAATGCGGTAGCGGTCGGTAACTCTGGTGTAATTTGAACGGGAGCGGGCGGTCTAACAATATCCCGTTCCCGACGTCCATTTAGAACCGCAAATCTGCGCTTTATTCTTATTGACCACCGGTAGGGTGCAGCTTGCGCTCAGGACTGTTATGCACGCGCTGCACGCATGCTTTAAACGCTGTTTTGTACTCATTTATTGACGAGTCGGCTGCGGTGCGGCCAACTGAATGTGCTGCTTCTCTGCCGCTCACTGCATGGATGAGTTCTTCGTGGATGAGTTCTTCGGTGTCATCACGTTCTATTAGTTCTACAGCTTCAGTTTCGGAACTTTCACGCTTAGTAACACATACAGCTGTTCCCTCACCACAGTGAAAAGGGACCCCTTTCAAACAGTGTCGGGTTCCGAACGTTGTTTAAGCGACATGTATTGCGGTATTTTAAAAATTAATATCATAACAAAAATCAACACCAGTATTCGGTATGAACCGGTATACCGCCCAGCACTACTTTAACGTCACGTGTTTTATTTGCGGGGTCTGTGTGCCTGCTCATGTGCATAACGATGCTCAGAGCAGGCTGTTACCTGTGGTAAATAGGCTATATGGCCCTCAGACAGAACAGGCAGGTTGTCGATGAGTGACAGAGCAGAATAAGGATGGAGCAAAGTCTATCCCAAGAAGATGCGCTGTCCTTGAAGGACGTTCAACTCGGTTTTGTTTATATTTTGCTTAGGCTATAATTTTAAATGAAAGATGTCGTATTTATTTATTTTTCTCTGCAACACTTTTCCTACTGTGTTAACAGAAAAATGTCAAACGAATTTAGTATTTTGACAAGACTATTTTGATAGCTAATAGGCTATTTTTGTACAACCTACATTTTTATTTTTTTTCTCTCTGCGACACTTTTTTCCTATTGTGTTGTCAATGTTAAACGAATTGTATCCTGACAAGACGAATAAAAATAGAAATAAAATTTTTGTACATTATTTTCTGACACTTTTTTTTCTTACTGTTGCATAAAATATTAAACTAATTTTGTGTCTTAAGATTTCATATAAATTCAAGTCAAAGTCAATAAATTCAAGACTCTTGACAAGACGAATAAAATAACATACAATTTTGTGCAGAATACACTTTTATTTGTCAGCCTTTTATCACTTTATCACTTACACTTTTATCTCTCTTTCAGTAGCGGAAATTTAAATGTGAGATTCTGGAAACGAGATCTAAATTTAGCGGGAACGGTTGGGTCGGGAAGAAAATTATTCTAAGCGGACAGCGGGTGAACAAAGAGTGAATCTATAGCGGGAGCAGGTGGGTGCGGAATAGAACCTTGCGGGAGCGGGACTAGAAAAAAACAGTCCCGCGCAGACCTATACCTTAACCTTACCCATATCACACCTCAATAGCAGCAAAAGTGTTGTACATTAAAAGATTTTAATCATTGTATAACATCTGTTAAAATCATTTGTGGATTTTCAAGATGTGCATGATCATATGAATTAAAAGTTTCATGACATTTGTAAGCATTGTAATTTACATTAATCATCTGTTGACCATTAGGTAATGTTTAATAAGTTTAGTAAACATTAACAAGCACATTATCTCATGTTTCTGGTTATGTGAATATATATTAACTAATGACCCGTTAAACATTATATAATGTTTGTTAATGATTTATTAATGAAAGTTATTATAAAGTGTTGCCACACATTTAAAAATACATATAATTATTGAATTATGCATTTGAAATGTCATGAAAAACTATCATCATATATTATATTTTCTATGCATTCTAGTGCAGTAACCCTAAAGAAAACCACTAACAGAGGGGAATTAGATACTGTAAACTGTTCTTGTCAAGACTTCTGCAATAATTAATGTTCATAGATAAAACTGATTACACATACTGTGTTTATTCCACATTATGGATATATGCACTAATGTGCCTGTTAACCATGGTTTTGGTATCTGTAATGCTTTCTCCTGAGGGATTGAAGATGCTTGGGATATGTCTGCAGAAAAAATCTAAAATTTATGTGGAGCTGCTCAAAAGATAATCCTACTGTTCATTTTGGGAAAATGTTACTATGTGATTGGTTGTGTTGAAGGGAGGGAAAGTCTTATATGCAGATGCAAGAGCGTCATCAGGTTTCAAGCAATTGAGTCTGTTATTGAACAAAAAGTTAATGCAATAAAGGACTGTTACTGTGATAAATATGAGAGAAATTGTCATATCAATCATATTGGGTGATGTATAGCTTTGTTTTTGCCGTGTATTCATTGTCAAACTACAAATTTTTTTTTTTATTAATTACTAAAAATGCCATTATTTTATATAACAATAAGTTAATAATTGTCTTTTATTGACAACATATTTAAATTATCTTGTATATTTTTGATTAGATCAGATAACATTTTAAGCATGTTACATGCCTCTCACATGTTGCATGTTGTCACATTTCATTCTTTTACATTTTAAATAAGCCATTTTTGCTTGTCTGCCTTCAGTCCCCCATTTCTAAAAGCCCCTATAACATGTGAAATGAGTAAGACCTGTTTAATAATACACACAAAAGCAGCACATTTTTATTTTCAATCCAGATATGTCCATCCCAGTATCAGTGCTCATGGAGAATTCCATCCCGAAGCCTGCACCAGAGGGCATGTGCATCCCTGAAACTGAGGAATGGGAAGATCTGATGAGAATATTTGTTAAAAAGAACAACATGTGGAAGGAACATGAACATGTGGAGGAGATCCTTGTACACCTGTGAAGTAAAGGCATTATTGGTTGAGACTCAGCAGAGCAGCAAATGGTACTTCTGAATGAGCATCCTTGTTGAACAATACTAGCGGACCACAGCCTCATCCTAAACGGCAGCATAACAAACTACCTGACACTGTCAGCACAAGGATAGTTTGCAGGTCTCAGGACGAGATGGAGAAAATCTTTGAGGACCTAGGATTGAGAGATATTTAGTATTGCAGCCTTCATTTGTCAGTTGAAATGGCAGATAGTACATAATTTGCTCCCCCAAAGCACAGAAAATTATATTTTGAAGAATGTTGGTAACCGAACAGTTGATGGTAACCATTGAGTTCCATAGTGTGAAAAAAAAATAAAAATACTACAGTCAGTGGTATCAGACAAGCTCGTTAAACCAACATAGGCTCATTCGAAATATGTGCCTCTAAATACATTTCTGCAAAACTGAAAAAACGTACCTATACATACGAATAGCTGCAGTTTCCAGTTGAAATAAACACGACTGCTGATCTGGCAGTAAAACTCCAACAACTTTTATTCCTTTTCACACAAAGTATGATTTACAGGTCCACAGTTTCGATTAATGTTCGCACAATTAAATAGGAATATTATGTTATATATTCAAAACCATTTTAACATGCTGTGAGTTTTCAAAACTGATACTTTTGAATGTTAGCGTCTCATATCCAGCTTCATATGTATGGGTTTTTATATTCAGTAGGTTTGTTCGGTAGCTCATGCAGTATGGAGTTGCACTTGAGTGGTGAAGAGCTCCGTACGAATCCCGTGAAACTATGCTTCGACAAAACAGTTCAAACCTGCATATAAGGAAGTTCAAATGGCACGGTTGCATCAACAAATGCATTTATATATCAGTTTTGCATTTGTTAACATTATGGGGTAGGTTTAAGGTTGGGTTTGGTGTAGGGGATATTTCCAACATGATAGATCACTTTAGCAACACAAAATAATTCAGTGATATCTGAATTATGAACCGCCACAATACGTACCTGAAGCAATGTAATAAAAACAGCAATATGTGCCTATATCAACGTGAAAAAAAAAGCGTGCCTGGGTCACGTATAGAGTGGTGGAACTATGATGTCACTTTGTAGGCAAAAACCCAGAAGCCGGTTAGCATTTTAGCACTTCCGGTTCCATCGTCCCAGAATCAATGGTTTTTTTGAATGGGATTTTGGTTAAATCCCTTAAATAAGGTCCGTGGTTCACACAAACTCAAGATATTTTCACGTTTTATTCTACAACATAAAACACACCAGTTACACCCCACTCGTGATTTTTTAAAGCTGTTACATTTCTTTAAAAAGACTGTTGCTAACAAGTCGCTAAATGGGACTACAGGCGCTGTCGGAGACATTAAATGTCATCACGCCGAACAGGAACTCATACTAACCCGCTTTTACAGCCTCGTGTTCTTGCAGTTTTTGGATTAGTTTATTTATCAATTCATAGTGTTTTTTTCGATTGTAGTGTTTTCTAATTTGTAGTTCAATCAATTGTAGTATAACCAATTAGTAGTTTTCAGAATTTTATATTGTTCTTCAACAATGGTTTTTTGCTTTGCCCCGAAATGCTCTACATGCCCAGACTTATGATTCTCGCCCCTCTCTATGCTCTTTTTATCATCTGTGAAAAAGGACATGAGGCTGGAAATGGACAGAGCCATAGCTAGGTTTCAAAGAAGTTTACGCTTCAGAGAAGGTAAGCGCGCTAAGCAGGTGTATGCATGCACGCCATACAATCATTCAAATATGCATTATGATAATAATCTGAAGGCACAATTATAAAACATATGTATTTTTAAACGTTCATAATCATAACTGTAAATCAGAATTAAAATGATTTATTACACAAAGGAAAACTATCTAAAAGAGCATGTATAAACATGTGCCGCTAGAGGCTCGCTCCAAAAGGGAGTCAGTCCCATAGACTTTCCATGTTAAAATGCCCAACTATACAGCAGAAAAAAAAATGTACAGCCTGGTACAAAAAGTGGTTTTGGTCTATACAGGTGCATCTCAATAAATTAGAATGTCGTGGAAAAGTTCATTTATTTCAGTACTTCAACAATGGTTTTTTGCTTTGCCCCGAAATGCTCTACATGCCCAGACTTATGATTCTCGCCCCTCTCTATGCTCTTTTTATCATCTGTGAAAAAGAACATGAGGCTGGAAATTGACAGAGCTATAGCTAGGTTTCAAAGGAGTTTACGCTTCAGAGAAGGTAAGCGCGCTAAGCAGGGGTATGCATGCGCACCATACAATCATTCAAATATGCATTATGATAATAATCTGAAGGCACAATTATAAAACATATGTATTTTTGAATGTTCATAACAACTGTAAAGCAAAATACAAATTATTTATTACACAAAGGAAAACTATCTAAAAGAGCACGTATAAACTTTATATATATATATATATATTATATCATGTAATGTGGATTAAAATTCATCCACAGAGTAAATAATTAATATGGAAAATGTTTCTAAAAATAAGTTTAAAAGTTGTCAGAAGCGTGGTGGTGGTGACGTTGAAGGCGAGCGACCGTGTGCTGTAGTTCGTTTATAGCCTAATGTTAGCTTTTTAGTTCTGGTGCTTGTATTTAGGCTTCAAAGTTCATAAAAGTTATATTATTTTGTGAAGATTATCTCGATGGACAAAACGTGTAAGTTTCATGAGCTATGGTTGAACACAGAGCTTATTTTTTGCGATAATCCAAAAGCCTATGGAAAAATCCTATTGGCTTTTTGTCGAGGGAACCAGTGTAATGCTTACAGCCGATCCGCCTACAAAGTGACGTCATAGTTCTAGTGCCTCTATTGAACCCCTCTATTGAACCCCGTGTTTTAGCCAAGCGGCAACCTTCCGGTCTCTCTCGTGAAACCAACACAGAAGTGAGATGCACCTGTGTAGCAAATTTTGCCATTCATGACAACTGTGAGGGGGGTGAATTTTTTTTACAACTCATCAGTTTAAATTATATTAAGCCTTAAAGTTCTGCATAATTAAGGGCGTGGCCACTTGAGTGACAGGTGGATTGCCGCTGCTTTCACCACCGTCGAGCTAGGTGGGCGTGGTTTCAGCAACCAGCTCCCGCCTCTTTCCCCATTTTCGATTATTCGGGAGTGACGCGTGGTGACGCGCTGCCAAGATGGCGATGGCCGGCTCCTCCCACTTTTAACTTCAAAAACGCTCTTCAGAACGCTCTCTGACGGGTGACGTCACGGACACTACGTCCACGTTTTTATACAGTCTATGGTTTTAGCACCACTCACTGGACATTTCACTATGAAACTGCCGTGAAACGTACAGTAAGGTACGTAATAACGGTGTTGCAGAAATGTATTTAGAGGCACGTATTTCGAATGAGCCTGCGGCTGCGTTAAACAATAGCATATGGCAGTTGTGAGAATCTTGTAACATTACAATTTTAAAAAACTAGGTAGAGTTTGTTACTGATACAAAGTTAGAAGAAAAGAAAAGAAAAAGAGTTGTGCATCTTAAACTGTTCGGAGACAGGTCATCTCTCACCGCTGACAAACTCTGAATGAAGTCAGGGCCGTAGTGGTAAACCACACCCACCAGCCCCCTAACGCTAGATTCACACAGGGCGTCGGCGTCAACGCTTGACGGAGGGCGTCTGAAGCTTGGCGCTGACGAGATCACCATAGTGACAACAGCCAGTTACATTGGACCGAAACACAACACAAAAGACAGCTTTTGACAGCCAGTTTGTGATACAAAATGAACTTGTGGTGCCTGCCATTGTTGGGTACATTCGGCAATACATCATATGCTAAGCTAGCTGTCATTCAATGATAAACAGAGTGTATATGGAGTTTCTTTTGTCTTTTTTATTCAATCAAACATACTGTGTTTGAAAGTAAAACTAATTATTTTGTAATTAAAAAATAAAAGATTGCCAAAAAAAGTCTTCTTAAGGCTCAAAAATAAAGAAATTGATTTTTTTTTAAAAATCAGTGCGTGTAAATCTTTGAAAATCGTTAATTTTCTTTGTGCACTTCAAACACTTTTCATCACAAAACCTCAAATGTTGCTCTCTTTTCTGCTGTCTTTTTTTTTTTTTTTTTGCGGGTCTAAAACTTTTTCTTGCTAGTTGAAAAGCTTTGCTTGTGAGTGAAGCTGTATTTCAGGGGCGGTCTCAACCCACCAGGATGAAAGGCCTTTTTCTATTGGTCACTCTCAATTGAAGTGACAGGTTGACCATGCCCACTACGCTTTCCCGCCAGTCTGACAGAAGAGCGAGCGAGGTTGTAGCAATGGTGAGCAGCAGGTTGTTTACTGGCTAAGATAACTAATTTAACATCTTAAACTCAGGGACAAGTGAACTTAATTATTCTCTCTTCTTATGCTCTCCCATCTAAATTCTTTGCCTTTACTATCGCCCAACAAACATTAATTTGAATGAATTATTGGACTTCGTTTTGTACTGTGAGGTAAATTTGCAGACGGTCCTGTAAGGGAAACGGGTCAATTTAGCTCAAAGGGAATCATTTAAGATTTTAAAGGGAATTTGGACAGAATCACTGTTTTACGGCTGATCACTGAGACGGCCAGCGATTCATTGAACGAGCCGTATAACATCAACTCGCATTCACACAAGTTGTAGAAAGAGAGAAAGTGAGGAAATAATTAGTTTAAGAGAATGAAAATGTGAAATCCCAAGTTTACAGCAATATGTGCAATTGCATAGATCTGAACAACCATCAATCACTTAATTAACCCTCGCATTGAGTTCCTCCATGAGGTTAAAATTTATATTAAATGCACCAGTTCAACGAGGATCTGGAGGTACTTGCGTTGCGTGTCCGGGGTTCCCTTTGTTGATCTTAAATTGTCTGATTCGGTCTGATACCCTACAGTCCCTAAAGCAGCCTAGGCGAATATTCAGCTAATTTCAAACCTAAAACGAGATGCTGCGTCGAAATGCTTTGGGAACGCTTCTGCGTGACCACGCTCTGAATCACGTGTGAAATCAGTCCAATGGAATGGCGAGACGTCACGGTGACGTAGCGACCAGGAAGTATAAAGCACGTGCGGTGGATACAGCAACAGCTTCTGGAAAATGAAGGAAGCGCTCGCACGGACAGGGGCGGACATACCCATTAGGCAAAGGTAGGCGACCCAAAAGCCATGGGCCCCCTAAAATGCTTTTCATGTAGGAGATGCGCATTAAAGGGGTCATATGATGCTGCTAAAAAGAACATTATTTTGTGTATTTGGTGTAATGAAATGTGTTTATGTGGTTTAAGGTTCAAAAAACACATTTTCCACATACTGTACATTATTGTTTCTCCTCTATGCCCCGCCTTTCTGAAACGCGTCGATTTTTTGCCAAAGTCAATTTCTGCATAGAAATATTACACCAAATACACTGAACAAAATTATAAACGCAATACACTTTTGTTTTTGCCCCCATTTTTCATGAGCTGAACTATGTACACAAAAGGCCTATTTCTCTCAAATATTGTTCACAAATCTGTCTAAATCTGTGTTAGTGAGCCCTTCTCCTTTGCCGAGATAATCCATCCACCTCACAGGTGTGGCATATCAAGATGCTGATTAGACAGCATGATTATTGCACAGGTGTGCCTTAGGTTGGCCACAATAAAAGGCCACTCTAAAATGTGTAGTTTTATCACACAGCACAATGCCACAGATGTCGCAAGTTTTGAGGGAGCGTGCAATTGTCATGCTGACTGCAGGAATGTCCACCAGATCTGTTGCCCGTTAATTGAATGTTCATTTCTCTACCATAAGCCGTCTCCAAAGGCGTTTCAGAGAATTTGGCAGTACATCCAACCGGGCTACCTCCCGAGTCACCACCTCCAACAGCTCCTCATATTGGATGGACTGGGGTGGCAAGTCCACAGTCTCATCCTCTTCGACGCCCTTCACATCAACCTCCTCGGAGGAAGACATGCGGAGCGTCGAGCCCTCTCCCGGGGGAGGAACAAACCGCAGAGCGTGCTTCCGATCGCCGAGAGAGGACACTGGATCTGGTGGGTGAGGGAGAAGAAGGGACCTGCCCGTCTCTTCATCCAGATCCATTTGCGATCCCCACGACCGCAGCTGCCGCTCTGCCTTGGCGGAAGTGGGACCCGAGCCACGAGGAACGCTAGTGAGAACGCCCACCTTGAAGAGCGCCCGCCGGGAGCAGAGCATCCGCAGCAAGAGCTGCTTGCAATGCAGACAGTCAGTTCCCTTGAGAGTTGACTCAGCGTGCTCCGCTCCTAAACAAACAACGCACAAGTTGTGTGTATCCCCATCCGTAATGAAGCGCGGGCAGGGAGGAACACACCACTTGAAACGCTGCTTGTCAGTAACCTTTGCCATTTTTAAGAAAATAAGTTGCACACTTGCACAGCACAACATGAAAGACCGACACACACAGAGTGCTTACTGAATGACAGAAACGTTTTCATTTCATACAAAGAAATACACTTTTTCATTTCATACAAAGCTGAACTATTTTAATAGCTGAAACAGTAGTATAAGCTTTTTTTGGGAAAAGGGGAAAAAAGACGGCTACAGTGGGACTGAAGAGACGAGCTGAAAACGGTTTTCCCCATGATCTGGACACCTCAGTGGTGTGCAGATCAAGGAAGAACGGAAAGCCCCGGCGTGGAGGTGGTGGCTTGGAGCGCAGGAAGTGTTCATCCAATTTACTTTTAGGACGCTTGCTCTGCTGCTCGGTGGGCCAATCAATTAGTTGTAGTACCTAGCCTTTTGTGCCCGTATAACGGTTGAGTTATAGTAATGTGCAGTCTTTACCATGGTAATGCAGTACACATGGCAGTACACAGTATCACATGGCATAATGTAATGCTGTATTTGATGCCATCTGTCTCCCTGCTTCTGATACATCTCTGATCAGTTCCTCTCCCTTGTATCCTGCTGTATGTTCACAAATTGCAAAACACACAGTTTTACAAATGAGTACATTCTCAAAGAGAGGTTTTGGGGGATTTTGTCAGATTTTGTTCACTTCTGGTTTACAATTTGTCCCCAAAATATGTAGGCACACACACACAAAGGTATTCATATCTTTATAGGTGGCATTCAATAGGAGTAATGGGTTTATATACAGTTTGGGTACAATTGTATATAAATTCTGTAGCGTCCAATCGAAAGAAGTTAGCCAGAACTGATGGTTTACTGACTTTTTAATGAGTTTCCTTGCAGGTCATAAACCAACGTAAGAGCTGAACACAGAATAAACAAAACAATGTGCCACCATAACTCAAACATTAGCCATTTTCATTAACATTTTTATCAGTATGTACCAAAGCCTAACAAAACACATCCTCTACACTGTAAGACACAGCATACCTTGTTGCCACTTTCGACTGAGGCTATATTCCTTATCTCTTTAACCTTTGTTGCCGTTTTACCTTCTCTTTATCACTAGCGATCTTTTTCTTTTTCCCTTTTTGTTAGATCTCCCCCGTGCATACCGTTCTTTCAAAATAAAAGCCAGTTTCGGCTAAACAGGAAGTGTCAAAATAAAAGCATATAAATGCATGTAATCGTCATACTTTGAGGTCCTTTACAAATTCGTAGCACATATATAAGTTGTAGCACATTCCTAATGGTCAGACTGACTTACTACATTTGAAATTTTGCCGATATCTCCCTGTACAGTACAGAAATATTTTCATGAAAAAAATACTGTAATTCACCAGGTGTTTTTATTAATGTTCCAAAGGTCATAGTACATTCCTAGTTACAATACTAACTTACTATAGGTGACATTTAACCAATACCTCCTTTACTGTATGTACAGTACACAAATATTTTGCAATTTACCAATTTTTTTCCCCACACTCCAAAGGTTGTAGTACATTCCTAGATACAAGACTGACTTGCTACACATGACATTTTGCCAATATCTCTCTTACTGTACATCTAAGAACAGTTATTCTTAGAAAACAGTACTAAAATTCACCAAAAAGGTTTTTTTCATGTTCCAAAGGCTGTAGTACGTTTGTAGATACAAGACTGACTACAACAGGTGAAATTTTGCCAGTATCTTCCTTACTGTACATACAGTACATAATTATTCATAAAACAATTACTGTAATTCACCAAATGGGTTTTATTTATGTTCCAAATGTTGTAGTACATTTCTAGTGGCCAGACTGACTTACTACAGGTGAACTTTTGCCAATATCTCCCTTACTGTACATACAGTACATAATTAATCTTCAGAAACAATTACTGTAATTGACCAAAAGGGTTTTTTCATGTTCCAAAGGCTGTAGTACGTTTGTAGTTACAAGACTGATTTACTACAAGTGAAATTTTGCCAATTTCTTTCTTACTGTACATACAGTACATAATTATTCTTGGAAAACAATTATTGTAATTCACCAAATGGCTTTTTTTATGTTCCAAAGGCTGTAGTACAATCCTAGTGGCCAGACTGACTTACTACAGGTGAAATCTTGCCAATTTCTCACTTACTGTACATACTGTACATAATTATTCTTAAAAAAAATTACTGTAATTCATCAGATGGGTTTTTTATATCTTCCAAAGGCTGTAGTACATTCCTAGTGGCCAGACTGACTTACTACAGCTGAAATTTGTCCAATATCACCCTAACTGTAAATACAGTACATTATTATTCTTAGAAAACAATTACTGTAATTCACCAAAAGGTTTTTTTTATGTTCCAAATGTTGGAATGTACTAACATTCCTAGTGGCCATACTGACTTACTACAGGTGAAAGTTTGCCAATATCACCCTTAAGGCTGATTTATACTTCTGCGTTGGACCTACGCCGTAGGCTATGCATCAGTTTTCATTTATACTTCTGCGTCGTTGTCCAGTACACAACGTGCAGTACACATGCAAACCGCTAGTCTGCAGTGTCCACGGGCATGTTGCTGGTGTAACCCGCAGTACCACAGCAAAAGCCGAAGAAGAAGCGGCTCGTCGGCGGAGCATTATGATGGCGGCAAATAAATATCAAATCATTAAATCATTATTTAAAACTACAAAAAGGAGACAACAACGGAACAGGAGATGATGGCATTCTTTCAATCTGCACAAGGACTTGTACCACGGCAGATCAACATTGTTTGTTGCGGACAACTACTGATGTATAATGCTATGTAGTATAATAAATGATAAGACACTTGTTCTTTGCTTTGTTTTATTTTATATAAGAAGGTGTAACATTAAAATATATTAAAGTGCACATAAACACACACAAAACTCAAGTACATATGGAGGGAGGGGTTCTTGCAGACCAATCACAGCGCTTGCGGTCTGCGTAGAATTGACGCGCTGTTCGATTTTTGGAGAGGTGCACGTCAGGCTACGACGTATGGGTGTGCGTCTATGCGTAAGCTACGGCGTAGGTCCGACGCAGAAGTATAAATCAGCCTTTACTGTACATACAGTACATAATTAACCTTAAAAAAACATTACTGTAATTGATCAAAAGGGTTTTTTCATGTTCCAAAGGCTGTAGTACATTTGTAGTTACGAGACTGACTTACTACAGGTGATATTTTGCCAATATCTTCCTTACTGTACACACAGTACATAATTAATCTTAGGAAAAAAATGACTAATTCACCAAAAGGGTTTTTTCATGTTCCAAAGGCTGTAGTACATTTGTAGTTACAAGACTGACTTACTACAGCTGAAATTTTGTCATTATCACCCTTACTGTACATGCAGTACATAATTAATCTTCGAAAACAATTCCTGTAATTGACCAAAAGGGTTTTTTCATGTTCCAAAGGCTGTAGTACATTTGTAGTTATGAGACTGATTACACTACAGGTGAGGTTTTGCCAATATTTTCTATACTGTACATACAGTACATAATTATTCTTAGAATTTTTTTTACTGTAATTCATCAAAGGTTTTTTCATTTTCCAAAGGCTGTAGTACGTTTGTAGTTACAAGACAGATTACACTACAGGTGAAATTTTGTGAATTTCTTTCTAACTGTACGTACAGTACATAATTATTCTTGAAAAACAATTGCTGTAATTCACCAAAAGGGTTTTCATGTTCCAAAGATTGTAGTACGTTTGTAGTTACAAGACTGACTTACTACAGGTGAAATTTTGCCAATATCACCCTTACTGTACATACAGTACATAATTAATCTTCGAAAACAATTACTATAATTCACCAAAAGGGTTTCCCTTTCAAGGGAACTTCGAACTGTGTCCTCTAGGGGTCGCTATGGGGAACGCCTCGTCGTGACCCGTGTCTGAAACATACATTGAAAAAACTCCATCAACACGTCACTACCGGTGCGACTATAGTATAAATAGGCGCCGGGAGAGCACGTCATCCTCTTCTTCGTCTTCACTGACTGTTTTGTTTGAAGCGTGCATTTCTGTGGTAAGAGCGATCTCTATTCATATCATTATGGCGAGCACTAGCAAAGCGTTTAGAGGATGTGTGCATCCGTGTCGTCGTTACTTAACATCTGATGACACTCACGATCTATGCATTGTTTGTTTGGGCGAAGAGTACGCACGCAATGTCCTCGAGGGAGCAATCGGCATGCACTACGAGCGTTTTCCAATGAAAAAGCTCCACTCTCGTTTGTCTCTCTTTTCGAGGAAAGAGGGGCAGCCATCTGCCCCCCACGGTTCAGGACCCGCCGCTGCTGAGGCACGGAGGAGAATGAGCTCGTGGGGATCGCAGGTGGATCTGGCCGATGAGTTTGAAGAGGGGTTT
>NW_015634005.1:133831-134019 GCF_001515625.1 Sinocyclocheilus rhinocerous
CATTATGGCGAGCACTAGCAAAGCGTTTAGAGGATGTGTGCATCCGTGTCGTCGTTACTTAACATCTGATGACACTCACGATCTATGCATTGTTTGTTTGGGCGAAGAGTACGCACGCAATGTCCTCGAGGGAGCAATCGGCATGCACTACGAGCGTTTTCCAATGAAAAAGCTCCGCTCTCGTTTGT
>NW_015634006.1:0-7350 GCF_001515625.1 Sinocyclocheilus rhinocerous
CCCTTTCTTGAGTTGGTTAAAGTTCCACCTTGGGCACCACTCCACTTAGGTATCCTCTGGATACCTACTTTAACAGGGTTTTGCTACTAGAGGTCTGTTGAGACAGTTCCTTCAGCAAGCTCATGCAGAGCAAGCGGTAGCCCCTGTGTGACAGGCCAAGACGTAGTGTGATGCTAGGCTCTTGGTCGTATCCCCTTAAAGGAATCTATTCCTGATCCCAAGCCTTGAGCTCTACCCCGGGCCCAGGAGTCTGGCCCTAACAGGTAAGTATTTTGGGGTATGTAGCCTAGGCCTTTGGACGTAGGGAATAATGTCACGGACAGCCGTCTAACGTCCTAGGGGCAACTCCCATGGCTATGGTAGAGTTGGTACTTAGTACTCACCATAGGTTTCTGGAATGCATGGTAGAGTTGGTACTTAGTGCTCGCCATAGGTTTCTGGCATTCACTCCCATTCAGCATGGTGGCATGGGTATACCATTCCCCATAGCGACCCCTAGAGGACGCAGTTCGAAGTTCCCTTGAAAGGGAACGTCTCAGGTTACTTATGTAACCATGGTTCCCTGAGTAGGGAACGAGACACTGCGTCCTCTAGGTTTCCTGCCATGCTTCGGACGCAAGCTTCAAGAAGTGAATGACGTTTTCTCCCGGCGCCTATTTATACTATAGTCGCACGGTAGTGACGTCATGGGCTGTTGCCGGCCAACATGTTGTTGATGTTTTTTGAATGTATGCTTCAGACACGGGTTACGACGAGGCGTTCCCCATAGCGACCCCTAGAGGACGCAGTGTCTCGTTCCCTACTCAGGGAACCATGGTTACATAAGTAACCTGAGACGGTTTTTTTTTTGTTTGGTTTTTTAATGCGCCATATCCATGAGTTCTTGCAAACTTCTGCTTGCTATTTGACAGTTTATTCATACCTTCAGTCAGCTTGTCAGCAATAAACATGCCTTTTTTGGTGTCATCTTCAGGTTTAGTGAAGACCATGGAGGTAAGCGGTGTAACAAAATTGTACTTTAACGAAAGGCACAGAGCTTCATCAGTGGCATTTCCTTTCTCCTCTGGTGTACCCTTGCCTCTGTCGGAAAATATTTTTGTATTTTAATTGAATTTGATTCAGATCTTCTGCTTAAAAGATTACGAATGAATTCAGACCCAATTAAATTCAGTAAAGTTAATTCAGACAAATTACATTCATACTAGTCATTTTTTAATTGAATTAAAGTATGTAGAGGACTATTTATCCTTGAGAGTTTTAGGTTAGTGTGCTAAAGATCGCGCTTTTTTCAAACAGACTTCTTATCCAAGAGCTCCTGGATGGTCAAATGACGCTCAGTAAAGTCCACAAAGCTATACTCTTCATCAGGAAATATGATTTCCCTCTTCTGAGTATTTGCTTGACCTTTCAGCGAGACGTTTTTTTTTTGTTGTTTTTTTAATGCGCCATATCCATGAGTTCTTGCAAACTTCTGCTTGCTATTTGACAGTTTATTCATACCTTCAGTCAGCTTGTCAGCAATAAACATGCCTTTTTTGGTGTCATCTTCAGGTTTAGTGAAGACCATGGAGGTAAGCGGTGTAACAAAATTGTACTTTAACGAAAGGCACAGAGCTTCATCAGTGGCATTTCCTTTCTCCTCTGGTGTACCCTTGTCTCTGTCGGAAAATATTTTTGTATTTTAATTGAATTTGATTCAAATCTTCTGCTTAAAAGATTACGAATTAATTCAGACCCAATTAAATTCAGTAAAGTTAATTCAGACAAATTACATTTATACTAGTAATTTTTTCATTGAATTAAACTATGTAGAGGACTATTTATCCTTGAGAGTTTTAGGTTAGTGTGCTAAAGATCGCGCTTTTTTCAAACAGACTTCTTATCCAAGAGCTCCTGGATGGTCAAATGACGCTCAGTAAAGTCCACAAAGCTATACTCTTCATCAGGAAATATGATTTCCCTCTTCTGAGTATTTGCTTGACCTTTCAGCTCAAAGTTATTTTCGAACTGTTGCAAAACAAACAAAGTGAGATTAGTTTTACAAGTCCCCAAAACCAATGATGTAAATTCACTGAGAATATTATTACACAACGATATACGATATTAATGAGGCTACGATCTATGGATTCATTAGTCATGTCATTTTTCTATTGTTAAAATACGCTCTATTATCCAGCTTAGGATATAGGCACAGAATGACACATTCGTCCTAAATTATTTGTAATCCTAAAAGCATTTTTTTTTTTTTTCCCCACACTGACAAGGAGATTATGCTTTTATGCTCGCTCTATTATCCAGCTTAGGATATAGGCACAGAATGACACATTCGTCCTAAATTATTTGTAATCCTAAAAATTTTTTTTTTTTTTCCCACACTGACAAGGAGATTTTTATGCTCACATACATTGAACCACCAATGTCCACATTTATAAATGCTTTTAAATACTGGCGCTATGAACTGTATACGTGTGACAGGATAGAGTATTTACTCACCCCTTGTGCGAACACTTCAATTTCAAAGTTGTCTATTTCATTTAAGTCATTAAGTCGGCCAGCGACCATGATCTCAGAGCCGTTGAATAGCTGTTGTTCTTGTCAGTGAGTTAACAGTGCTGTCCGGAGAGCCGTTGGCTGTTGTTCTTGTCAGTGAGTTAACAGTGCTGTCCGGATAGTGAAAATGCACGTCTGAGAGTAGAGGACTTGACACTTCTTCATAAAATCCCTTGGTAACAAATTATTAGCAAACTATTAACAGTATTTTCTTGAAAGTCAGCTTTGCTAATAAGGTCAACATCTTATCAACATTTAAAGTATTATCACAATTGCACTAGATTGAAACTAGGGTTGGGTATCGATGCACATTTCTCAATTCCATTCCAATTTTGATTTGATTTAAATCCAAACATTTAATTTAATTTCATCATTTCATTTGGAAGCTTGTTTCTACCATGGGTAAAAAAAAAACGTAATTGCTTTTTATCTCACAATTTGGACTTTTTTTTCTCGCAATTGTGAGGAAAAAAGTTGTGAGATGTAAACTCACAGTTGGAAGTCTATAACTTTTTTTCAACAAAATTGTGAGGGGAAAAAAAGTCACAATTGCGTTTGTTATTTTTTATTTTTATCCCACGGCTGAAACAGGCTTTTATATATTTGTCCATTTTATTTTTTGTAATTATCTGTCAGCTATTTTGTAAATTATTCAGGAACCCTCTTACTTGGTATATTACAAAATAATTAAACATGCATTTACTTTATTAATTTACATAAATTTAAAATACACTAATTAGTTAAAAAAAAACTAAATTAACAACAGGGTCCAAACTGTACAGTTCAAAGGCTATTTATTTAACAGATACATTACCAAAACATAAAGTTATGTCAGTACAAACTGATATATGTACATTTTTAATATATAATTAATAATAATAATAATAATAATAATAATAATAATATCCTTCTTAGTTACTAGCATTATTTAGTATACTGATAATGATTTATACTGGTATAAATTGGTATCCATCCATGCAAAGATATTTGAATCATCACCTTCTTGTCAGTGACAGTTTTCTTCACTAGAGGGAGCAGTTCATTGGTACCGAATGTGTCCAAAAATGCAATTCCCTGAGGTTCATAAATATCTGCTACAATCTGTGGATAAGAGACAGGACTGATTATGGTTATTTTATTTACTTTTTTTTTTTTTGCATTTAATATGCATAATATGAATTCAAGTTAACAAGTGATTCATTGTTTAAATAAGAGGTGTTCACAGTATTAGAGGAATTATTACTATAAAAAATTCTTAATATTGTCTTTAGTATATTTGTATTGTGTTTTAACAATGACATGCATTATAGATCTATATAATCATATAGATAGGTGGGTTGTTGACAAATAACATGTCCATGAACATTGCAATTTTTTACATTTTGAAAGGAATAGTTCACCCAAAAATGAAAATTTGCTGAAAATTGTCATCCTCAGATCAGTTTGTTTCTTTATCAGAACAGATTTGGAGAAATTCAGCATTACATCACTTGCTCACCAATGGATCCTCTGCAGTGAATGGGTGCCGTCAGAATGAGAGTCCAAACAGGTGAAACATCACAATAATCCACTCGATTCCAGTCCATTAATTAACATATTGTGAAGCGAAAAGCTGCATGTTTCTAATAAACAAATCCATCAAGACGTTTTAAACTTCAAACCATTGCTTCTGGCTAAAATACGAGGCTTCTATCCATAATATTGCTTTCTCAAGTGTATCAACTGTTTGAACTATCGTTTTGACGGCACCCATTCACTACAGAGAATCCTTAGGTGAGCAAATGATGTAATGCTGAATTTTTCCAAATCTGTTCTGATAAAGAAACAAACTCATCTACATCATGGATGGCCTGACAGTGAGTAAATTGTTCATTTTTGGGGGAATTATTCCTTTACCATAAAGATTTTAAGTTTAAATTTTAATGTAAAAATGTAAAACACCACCATTAGTTTTTCACCTTTTTGCAGTACACTAAAATTATACCATGTGGCTTCTTAATTATGATGTTATAAAAACTGTTGTGGTTAATAATGAACCTCAAAGTGCTGGACCAGCTGATTGGGTTTGACTCTGATCATGAGCTCATATTTGCCAAAATGTCGCTGAAGAAGTTCCTCATGGGTGAGAATAAATTTGACACTGCTGTCTGCTGCGACATTCACAGAAACAGAAAACTTCTCAATTTTTCTACCTGAAGCCCTGGAACACCAAAACACAAGTTACTTAGTAGTATATTAGCAACAAGCAGTTTAAAGTTCACGATGACTTCCTGTTTTCCTCTTCTCACTTGACTAAACCAGCAGTCTGGCCAGATGACACAGCCTTCTGATACGGCTGCTTGGCCTTCTTTTTTTCCTTCACCACACTTGCCATCAATCTCCCTGAAAATCCCAAAACTGTGTCAGAACACATTTCAATAATTTCCCAAACTGCAAGCATATATTAAAATAAAAAGCAGTGGATTCTTTTGGCTCGTGCGGAGTTCCTCTGATTTTAAACTAAATCAGATGGAAAAGAGCTGACATGCTGAAGTTGGTGATGAAGGAGGTCTTGGGTAACTCCACCTCAAAGGACACTTCCTGTGAGATGTTGGCCTTATTGAGAGCTTTAGTGGTCATGACAGTGTGGGCGAAGCGTGATGCCACCTTGCAGTCCACCTTCATGCTCTGCACCTCTATCTGAAAGACAGAAGGAATAAAAACACACAGAGGCAAATCACAGAGTGATAGAGTTGTCCCTTATCTATTGCTGTCTAACTGATACATATTGTAACAAAAGCATTTTATTTCTTTAAGCAAAAAAAAAAAAAAGAGAGAAAACATGGACATTTTTAGAAAGTTCAAGCTCGACAAATCATAAAACTCCACAAAACTTTTAGTGAAAGGCTAAAATATGACAAACATATGTTGCAACCATGATTACTTCTATTGCCTTAGACTGCAGTCATTTCAGGACAAAGGTTGAGCTTGTTAAGGTCAGCGTCAGCTACATTACAGAATATATGCCAAACAACCTGTAAATAATATTTTTTTATTCATGTAGATATTATTATGACTTAAAAAATAAATTTAAATTTGTTTAAATTAATAATAAATCAGTTAGCCTTTTTAAGGGTCAGATCAGGTATAAATAGCCCAATAACTGCCCATTCATTTAAAAATGGTTAAAGTCTTGCCAGACAAACTTTTGTGAGATGTTAGAAAGAGTTCTCATCTCAGCACTGCTCACACTTCGCTTCTGTGAGGAGACCATACAATTAAATTATCTTAAGTATCAGGCCTCCTTGGGAGTTTGCTGAGGCCCCATGGCCCCCTGGTTGAGAACGACTGCTTTACATAATCTATTGGCATAGCAGACTTTTAGCAACTTTGTTGCAATACCTTTAAGAGTCTGGTCGTGCTGGTATCGCTGACCTGGAGGGACAATAGAGGACTCATTACTGTATGCAGACGCATACACACCCAAAGTGGTGCTTTTGGCCCCTGACTGGATAAGTGCCCTTTTTGCAAGATATTTTTTTATTTTATATTTTAGTTTTTCTTTAAATTTGGCCCGTGACATAAATTCTCAATTACGGTGTGTCCGACAACTGCATGTACGTTTTAATTTTGCAAGACTGTAGAAGATGAATTGCCTTCCATTAAGCATAACAACAAGCAAATATCAGCAGGATTTTAAATGTGATATTAATTTTATACAACAGTTCAAATAAACAATAAGTTTATTATATTAAAGGGGTGGTTGATTGCGATTTCACTTTTTTAACGTTAGTGTGTAATGTTGCTGTTTGAGCATAAACAATATCTACAAAGTTACAAAGCTGAAAGTTCAATGCAAACGGAGATATCGGCTTTTAATATTCTGGCAGTTTAATGCCTACAAAAACGTCTGGTAGGAAACAAGTTACTTCCCAGGTTCGTGATGTAACAAATCCAGATAAACCCCGCCCTCGGGAAAAGGCAGCAAAGGGGGCGAGGTCATGCTGCGCTGCTTTAGAGAAGAGGAAGAGAAAACTAGAGGTGCACATATTTAGAACATTCATCTCAACATTATGCAGTTGTAATTACAATATAAATAGATTTTGATAAATGCAAGATACTGATTTCATTTTAATGGTATAACAGCCTCATAGTGTGTAGTGTTAACTTTATGTTTATAAATAATAATGAGAGGTCTGCCTTTTTTCACTTGAATACCTGCCCCCAAAATATCTGTGCATGGCCCTGACTGAACAGATAAATCTATGATGGATATTTTCCCATTATTGACACTGTATTGACAATTAAGATATACTGTAGCTCAGAGTGTTAGCCACTTAATTAGTGCAGAAAAACAAAGGTGAATGACAAAACCAGACCTACCCATTGCTCATTTCTCTTTGAGACGACCAGGGTCTCAAAAGATCCTGAAGAAAAACACACACACCCAAACAAGCAGAATATCCTGCAGACATGGTGCACCGTCTATTCTATCACATTCAGGACTTTTGAACACTCTAAAACCACTGTGTACACTTTGTACTAGAGCAAATAGTTATTTGAGTGGGAGTGGGGATTTGTGATCTTTGTTCCTAAATTCTTGATCGTATGAGTGCAGTGCTGAACATACGCACCATAGTACAGTCATTTTGTGTAGATATTGTTCTTGCTCAAGCTATTTTTTTCCCTCAGTGATTTACTGAGTGTTTTCATGTTGGTCTTTGAATGTAAATATGGAGGATGGAAACACAAGACATGTTTGTACAGACAGTTTATTTTGTATTCACTGAATGCCAGTATATATATATATATATATATATA
>NW_015634006.1:7799-8390 GCF_001515625.1 Sinocyclocheilus rhinocerous
TAATGAGGAAAAAAAATTAACAAATGATTTTAGCAAATGGCTGCAATATAACAAAGAGTGAAAAATTTAAGGGGGTCTGAATACTTTCCGTACCCACTGTATATAGTGCCCTCCACTAATACTGTCACCCTTGGTAAATATGAGCAAAGGCGGCTATAAAAATAAATCGGCATTGTTTATCTTTTTGATCTCTCATTCCAAAAATTCACAAAATTCTAACCTTTCATTGGAGTAAAACAATTGAAAGTGTGTGTGGGGGGGGGGCTAACATTATGAAATAAATGTTTTTCTCCAATGCATGTTGGCCACAATTATTGGCCAAATTCCCTTAATCATCCATCACAAGGAGTAAAACCTAAGAATATAGTTCTGATGTACAGAACAAGATTGTTGAAGCTAAAGGCTCTCCAAGGATCACAGCTGGAGAATCGCAGAGATTGGTTGAGTCTTAGGGTCAGAAAGCATAAAAAATATATGAAAAAATATCAAACAGCCCCTACATCACCACATGTTGTTCGGGAGGGTTTCAAGAAAAAAACAAACTCCAGCATATTCAGTTGTCAGACACGACTGGAACTTCAAACGGGACTG
>NW_015634006.1:8553-44283 GCF_001515625.1 Sinocyclocheilus rhinocerous
CCACGGTTAAATATACTGCTGGATCTTTAATGTTGGGGGCGCCTATTTTTCTGCCGGAGGTCCTGGACAGCTTGTTCATACGGCATCATGGATTCTATCAAATACCAACAGATAAAAGAACAAAACCTGACTGCCTCTGTTAGAAATCTTATAATGGGACGTGGTTGGATCTTCCATCAGGACAATGATCCAAAACAAACATCAAAATCAACCAAAAAAAGCTGGGAATCTGAAGGATCTGGAGTGATTCTGTATGAAGGAATGTTCTTTGATCTCTTGTCAGCTGTTCTCCAAACTCATCAGGCATTATAGGAGAAAACTCAGAGCTGTTATCTTGGCAAAAGGATGTTGCAATAATTGGGTGCCAATATTTGTGGCCAACGTGAACTAGAGAAAAACATTTAATTCATAATGAGATTTCCCCCCCATTTTCCATTGTTATACTTCAATGAAAGGTTAGAATTTTGTGATTTTTTGGAATGAAAGATCAGAAGGATAAATTATTTTCACAGCCACCTTTGCTCATATTTCCAAGGGTGCCAATTAGTGGATTAGTGTATGTAAAACAAAAACAAAAACAAAACACTACTATCAGCTTTGTCAGATATTGCATTATATCCAAATAAAACCATCACATCTTATTTACTTAAGACTACATGAAAGCTAACATGTACTTTGTGTGTAGTGCAAAGGTCGGTTGAGCGACAGATGTTGTCTATATTGTTTTGAAGAGACCAGAAATTATGTAGTCTGTGTGAACTCCATCAAGGAGCCCAGTGCCGTTATTGTGAATGAACCAACAGGGCACTTTTTCTCCGTTCTTCACGTCCTGTCTGAAATCTCTCTTCCAGCCCCTGGAGTCATGTGAGATTGAATGAAAATCTGAATGAATTTTCTGTCTCTCTTGAAGTGTGAATTCAACAATGCATTTTTATGTTCATTTTCATTCACCTGGTAACCGTGAGCTTGTTTCCTTTCACAAACATGTTGGCATCTTGTTTATCAGGGTCCTTTCCTGGAAACAAGTCACTGACCTCAAAGTTCACGCCGTGGTAGAACTGACCTGCAGTAAAAAATAGAGTCCAAAGAAAGCTGTTGTTAAAGAGATGAAAAAACCCTCAGGCTAACAAAGATGTAGGTGAATTTTTTCTGCACTTAACTGGCTGAGTGTGGAATGTTGGAATCTTAATGCACTGTAGCAGCTTTACTTTCAAACTTTACGACTTTCAGACTCTTACGCTGGATGACAAAATAACCTTATAAATTCATGCACTAGACCAGGGATCTTCAACCCTGCTCTTGGAGAGCAACCGTCCTGCAGACACCGGTTCCAACCCTGCTCCAACACACTGCCTGTAATTATCAAGTAACCCTGAATGCCTTGATAAGCTGGTTAAGGTGTGTTTGATTGGGTTTGGAGCTGAAATCTGCAGGATGGCAGCACTCCAGGAACAGGTTTGTAGTGAGTACATAGTGCACAGTGTATAGTATGTCATTTGGCACACAACAAATGATTTGTGAAATGTTTGGAAAGACAAACAAACTTGAATGTGGAGACAACCAAAGATTCATCTATTTACAGAGTTTCAATATTTAAGAACATCTAATTTTACCAAGAAGGCCGTGGACATTGTTTGAAAGGTGGTGACTGTCCAAGGTGTAGAACCCGAGGTAGTCTTGATGATATGGGTGCTTCTGCCATATTTTGTGCAGGATAATAAGAAACTTGACTGAGTTCCTTAAGGTCACTGTTAAACTGAGATCTTTGCTCACCTGCAGATCCATGCTGGAGAAAGCAAAAGATGGAGGATTGTGCTCAAAATTGAACTCTCATAGAAGAATAATTAATGCCAACATGAAAATTCTGCCATATTTTTTTTTCTGAACCCATAAGCTGTTGTTTTTTTTGTTAATTTTAGTTTAAAATTTTCAAGGAACAATCACTTAAGCACTGCTTATTATATAATGTAAATGTATTTCTTTCACTTACTTCAGTCCTTCTAAAGTCTTGTTGTTAATCCAGGAGAATTTTGCCTGTTTTTCGTTTTCAGACACTGAGATCTCCTTTGTGCTCACCATCAATCTGATACCAAACTTCTCATGAACAATCCCAAAGCGCCCAAAATAGGTGTGCATCTTGTTTCCTGGGATGACCTTCTTATCTCCAATGATCTGGCCATTCACTACAATGCCTGAATACGATTAAATATGAGAAGACAGAGAATAAACCTAGTTACAATTACCCACATCTAAAAAAAAATTCTTGTTTTTTGACAGAATGAATCACCTGTAAGTGGGTCTCTAACCAGGTTGAAGATGGTACCAGGTTTGTCATCAATGTTGAAACACAGAGCATCGTTCTGATCTGGCAGCTCAATGATGAAGTGTGGATCTCCATCAACTGCAAGAGACAAACTCATGAGTAACATGTAAGATATTTTTCTTTACTGTAAGATTTCTCTTTAAAATGTACAAAAAATTACATCACTTCTCACCAAAATATGAAGATAATATCTTGGCTTTTAGTGTTTGGATTGGGTGAGCACTGCCAGTCAATTGAGGTGGATCGTAGAAGGAACTTGTATCTTCAAGTAGTTGTGAGATAGAGATATAGAGTGCTTATTCCAGATATTTTGTAGAACAAATAAGATAAGCTACTTCGTAATGTTCACAATGATGGTGTACCAGTCAAATTCCTCTTACCAAGTTCTGTTGTGTCTTCTCGCTGCTCTGTAAAATAAAAAAAACACCACCCAGTGTTAATGTATCACATTAGCACCTCTGCAATAAATTGTTGCTTCAGTCAGTCATATTTTTGGGCCATCAGCATTGTAATTTTAATATTCAAACCCAAAGAACTCATAATTTCAATATTGCCTTTTCCATCGAATTGCACATCAATTGTATTTTCACTGGCTTCTACAAAAAACAATGGAAGTGGAGTTCAACATCTGGGAGTTGGAGATGTTTTTGATCAGTCCACAAGGAAACAATGGTAGGGTTACAAGGTACTAGGCTGATTGTAGGTTCTAGGAAGAACTAGTTTCTGAATTTGTTGAAGTTGATGACCCTAGTAGAAAAACCTATGCCATACTTTATTTAAAATTCTTTTATTTCATACTAAGTATACAGTACTTAAATCCATTACCATATTTATTGACAAGACTTTTAATTATATAAAATTATGAAACTTTATTTGAAGTATTTCTTTATTGCACAATGCACATTTCTTAATATTATGCCTAAAAATATGTTTTAATGCCACTCTTAATAAAGATATGATCTCTGTAAAATATCTGTCTTGAAATGCAAGATATTTAAAATGTGTACCTAAAGTATACTTGGAATAGTTCCACTTTAGCACAATCAACTATACTTAAGTATATCTTATTTGAAACTCAGCACTACTTCCACACAATGAAAGTGCATAAAGCACAATATTAATTGTTTCAATTTAGAATACTTTAAGTATACCAGTTTAATATACCAAAAGTACAATTGCAGGGTATTTTCATTAGGCACATGTAAATTTATTTTTAGTGTACTTATCACTAAATAAATTTATTTCAAATACATTTTAGTATATATATAATTTTTTTTCACTAGGGTGAGATTTGTGGACGGTACATCTGGAAATGATTGTGACATCAATTTTTGATTTACATACCTGTAAACTGCATATACCAGTCAAAAGATTAGAACAGCTCCATTTTCTGAATTAGAAAAAGAGGCTTGCCTATAGGACATGAAGCACCGTCAATGGACTACTGCACTGGAAAAATGTCTTGGAAACTTAACAAAAACAAAAAAACAAACTCTTGTTGTGTATGTGTTGTATGCTTTTTTTTTCCAAAGTACCCTGAGACATTAAACGGCATAATTCGAATCCAAGGCTAAGCATTTCCCTGCATGGATTTTGCATTAGATTCAAGTTTGTTACACTTTGAACACGCCAATAAACCTGCTTAGTTAGGAAGTGACCTCTAACAACTTCTTAATGAATCACTACATTATTGATAATGGACCTCTGCTGCTGGTAAGTAAATGATGACAGACTTTTCATTTTTAGGGGTACAGACTCTTTAAAGTAAAAAAAAACTACAAGTACCTTCAGTCAGCTTGTCAGCAATGAGCGGTTCATCTTCATCTTCAGTCTCTGGTTTGGTAACCACCATGGAGGTAAGAGGTGTGACAAAGTTATACCTTAGAGAAAGGTCTAGAGCTTCAGCTGTGACGTTCTCCTCGTCCTCTGGGGAGCATTTCTCTCTGTTAACAAATTTTATTGGACATTGTATTATTTCAGTCATTCTTAGGTAATAGCTGAATTATTGGTGCGCATGTTTGACCTTTTATCCAAGAGCTGCTGGATGGTCAGATATGCCCACAGTCGCTCTGTGAAATCCCCAAAGATGTACTCCTGATCAGGAAACACACTGTCCCACTCTTCAGCAATCGCTAGACCCTCGACCACAAACTGGTCTTCCAACTGAAATCAGGTGTATGGCACTAATGAAACAGTACATTCAAACAGATTCTAATTCAGTAACTAATAGTTTGCTTCCCGTACCCCGTGTGCTGATACTTCAGCCTGAAAAGTGTTGGTCTCAAGTTCTTGTAGACGTCCGGCTACCACAATCTCAGAGCCCTTGAAGAACTGCCTAAAGTGACTTTGTGTCAAGTCAGTTACATCATTGCCGGGATAATTGAGATTCACCTCTAAGAGAAGTGGGGTAGCCACCTCATCATAAAAACCCTGTAGAGATAGAAAATCATTTAGGACCTGGATGTAATCTGGATCAGGTTACATTTATTAAATGTACAGTATATTTTATTGTCAGAGGATACGTTTGCCAGCTCTACCTGTAGTTGAAGGGCAGCATCCGAGGCCTCATAGACTCTTCGAGCGAGTCCATCATTCTGCTTGGCCAACGTATCAAGAAGACTGTAGTCCACATCATAGCCAAAGCCCAAACAAAAGAGACTCATGCTTCCATTAATAGCATTACGGACATTTTCTTGGATGTTGGAAAGATCTTGCTGGCCTTAAACACACATTATTCAGTGCAGATTGGTAAATCAATTTGGATTGTATAAAGCAGGAGTTTTCAAACCATGGACCTGCAATAAAATGATCCCCTTGTAAGGGATATCCTTCCTAAAATATAATGGCATATTCTATATTAAATATTAAACATGATTTTGTAAAGACACCTTGTTGTTTCCCAAATTAAATAAGTAGCCTTTTTATTAGGGCTGGGAATTTCCATAGACACGCTGATTCGATAATATAACATTTAGCTGTCAATTCTATATGTATATAATTAATATATACCATACAAATTTCTTTCGCAAAGGCGAATACTAGAGCACGTCTCTTCACATGCTTTGATAGTTGAACTTCTTTTAACTTGACAGAATCTTATATGTAAGATGCTGCAAAATATTATATGTTTATATTTATTATATATTTACTGATTGTTGTTTTAATTTCTATGAAGCCATAGCACTCCCTCGTACCCAGTTTGAAAACCCCTGTTCTAAAGTTTTATATGAAATGCCTAATAAAGTCAACATTCATTTATTCATTTGTATTAATCATTACCAAAGACAAAGTATTTTAAAACAGTTTTTTTATTCTGCAAAGCCAATACACACCAGAACTGGGCCGGCCATCAGTTAGTAGAATGATCATGGACATGTCTGGGAAATAGTCACTTTTTTCGGAGGTAAGCATGTCCACCGCATACAAAAGGCCCTTGTTTATATCGGTCACTAATGGAAAAATATGACAGAATACAGTGGCAGTAAAATATAAAACTTGTAATTTACTGTAAAATAAAGGCTTGTTGTACTGGGTTACATGAGAAACATGGCTCAATATGTGAGAGTACTTACAGCTAGGCCATGATTTCAACCTTGTGCAGGGTTTACAGTCCTTTTATTTAGCTTTCATACTTACTGTGTCTCGCTTTAATAGTTCGAACAAATTCTTTCGCTTCTGTCACATTCTCTGGTGTAGCTTTGCTAAGAAATGGTCTCCACGACTCTATAGTGTCATCAAACGTGACCAGCCCAAAGTAATCATCTTCATGCAGTTCACTTAATATAGTCATCAGAGCTTCTCGAGTCTACCAACAGATAATCAGAATTAAATAAGTAGCCTTTTTATTAGGGCTGGGAATTTCCATAGACACGCTGATTCGATAATATAACATTTAGCTGTCAATTCTATATGTATAATGCTTTCTTAATGCATTTAGCATTTTAGACATTTTGTTGATTTCTGTTTAACTACTAATTTTATATATATATATATATATATATATATATAAATAAAAAGTGGCAGTATGTATTCATGCAGTTCACTTAATATAGTCATCAGAGCTTCTCGAGTCTACCAACAGATAATCAGCAGATGATGCAAACGTACAAAATAGGAGGAAAGTATAGGAATGTGTTCATCTTGACTTGCCTGTTTCATCTTCTCTCCCTCCATGGAGCCACTTCGGTCTATCACAAATACCGCGTTTTTAGGCATTTGTGGCAAATCATCTGGGGCAAAAAAGTGAACAAAGTAGCCGTTTATTATCTGAAACAGAAACATGAGAACATCAGAATAAGGCATGATTAGTAAGACATTCATTGTGAGAAAAGGCTTTGCTGATATTGTACCTGAATTTCACCTATATCCTGTGGGTGGTTCACATCATATCTGATGAATAAATCTCCATCAATCAAAGTGTCTTCACAGTCTGAGCATGTCTTCTGCTGTTCCAGTGTAGGAGAGAAGTACACATGTGCCTGAGGAGGATCACGGAGGATCAATGTTACGAGCAGAGCAGGAAGTGTTTCCTCTTGTAGTTAAATGCTGAAGTGTTTTTAGGCTCGTTGTTGGTAAAATGAGATGCTTAATGATAAACCATTTATCACTAGATCAAAACACTTATTTCTGGAAACTGTCTCCTGGTTAGGACACAGTGCAAATTGGAGCTAGTCAACTAAACTAGTCTCCAGGTAATTGCGATAGTTTAAAATAAACTATACTTTTTTGTAAGAAATTAAGTTTCAGGTTTCAGATATAAATTCGAAATTACGATAAATTAAGTCACAGTTACAAGATATAAAGCTATGAGAAATACTCACGATTGTGACATAAAAGAGCAATTATGAGAAAAAAAAACATTTTGGTTAGATATGAAGTCACAATTTGAGAAATAATCTGTCTATCCATGACAGTCACAGTAGTCAATTGTGAATATATGAAATCACAATTACAAGATATAAAACTGCAACTTTAAGAAATGTTTGCAATTACAAGAAATCGGTACAAATACAAAAAATAAAGTCACAAAAGTCGCCACTGCCTTTATTTATTTATTACGTTTGGGTTGGCTTTGTGCTTTTTTTGCATAGTTTAGTTAACCAGTGGTAGGGGATTGTTGGATAATTGTGATATTTTAAAATAAACAATACTTTTTTCTAAGAAGTTAAGTTTCAGGTTTGAGATACAAGTGCGCAATTACGAGAAATTAAGTCGCAGTTACAACATATAAAGAAATACTCACAATTGTGACATAAAAGTGCAATTATGAGAAATCATAATTTGAAATATAATCTATGACAGTCACAGTAGTCAATCGTGAAATATTAAGTCGCAATTGCAAGATATAAACTCACACTTTTGAGAAATGTTTACAATTACAAGAAATAGTTCGATTGATTGATTTGGTTTGGCTTTTTGTTTTGCTTTTGTTTTGTTTTGTTTCACTAAGGCATAAACAGGCTTTCATTTTAATCAACCAATGCTAGGGGATTGTTGGAAAGAAAATTTTCATTTGAACCTTTTTATCAGTGACGGTTTGCTTCACCAGAGGGAGCAGTTCATTGGTGATGAATGTACCGTTGACGTCCACAAACGCAATTCCTTTAGGTTCATAGATATCTACCACAATCTGTGGATGAGAGACACGACTGATATAACATAGCTTACAATATTTAAACATTTCAACCGAATACGTGCAATGAAAGAGTTTGAGAGAGAAACTAATGATGAACCTCAAAATTCTGAACCAGCTGTTTCGGTCGGATGCCTAACATGATCTCATAGCTGCCAAGACGCCGCTGCAGCAGCTCTTCGTAAGTAAGAGTGAATGTGACGCTGCTCTGGGGTGCGATGTTCACAGACACAGAAAACTTCTCCATTTTCCTTCCCGAAGCCCTGAAAAACAAAAACAGTTCTTATTTCTGATAAGTGAGATTAGCAAATGTGTACTCTGTCAGTATTCCAGAGCTTTGGCATTGACCTGTACTTACTTAACCAGGCCAGCAGTTTGTCCGGATGACACAGCGCTCTCATACTGCTGCCTGGCCTGCTCTTTTTCCTTCACCTCGCTGACATATATCCTGCCCTCAATCTCTCTAAAAGACCAAACACAAAATATTTCCTGAGGCACTTGTTTGTTTTGGGCATGCTAGAATAAGATTGTGAGTGTAATATATTTATAGCTTGTGTAAAGACAGATGGACTAACATGCTAAAGTTGGTGATGAAGGCTGTTTTTGGCAAGTCCACCTCAAAGAACACTTCCTGTGATGCATTGGCTGTGTTCAGGGCTTTGGTGGTCATGACTGTGTGAGCAAAACGAGACGCGACCTTGCAGTCCATTCGCGTACTTTGCACTTCTATCTGAGAGAGAGACTGATAGATAGTAAGAGAAAGTTTGGGAATCTACATGCATATGATCGAAGCTTCAAAACAATTATTTTCTTTTATAAGATATGGCACATCCCCAACATTTGCATTTCCCCAAATGTGTTACTTAATTATTACAATATTTATTTTTAAATCTCAGGGGTATCAAATCTCAAGGGGAATTAGGGAGAATCAAGAAATTATGAATAATTTATCGCTATTGTACAAATAATATGTAATCAATAAAACAGTAACTGTAGTCTGACTATGAATATTTGAAAATGTAATATAATCTAATTTCAAGAACTTAATTTTTGGAATCTGATTACGTAATCCAGATTACATGTAATCTGTTACTACCCAGCTCTGGCAATAAATAGGAAGAATCCAGAACCAGCTCTCTTGTCTCTTTAATCCTGATCTGAGAGAGAGACTGGTAGATAGTAAGAGAAAGTTTGGGAATCTACATGCATATGATCGAAGCTTCAAAACAATTCTTTTCTTTTATAAGATATGGCACATCCCCAACATTTGCATTTCCCCAAATGTGTTACTTAATTATTACAATATTTATTTTTAAATCTCAGGGGTATCAAATCTCAAGGGGAATTAGGGAGAATCAAGAAATTATGAATAATTTATCGCTATTGTACAAATAATATGTAATCAATAAAACAGTAACTGTAGTCTGACTATGAATATTTGAAAATGTAATATAATCTAATTTCAAGAACTTAATTTTTGGAATCTGATTACGTAATCCAGATTACATGTAATCTGTTACTACCCAGCTCTGGCAATAAATAGGAAGAATCCAGAACCAGCTCTCTTGTCTCTTTAATCCTGATAAACACCATAGCAAATACAAAAATATGAATGGCTGTTAAGAAACATGGACATACTTTTAAAATAAATACATTTTTATTTTTTTCTTCTCTGTGACAAGCGGGTGTCAGAAATGAAAAGCGTAGCACTTTGAGTACTTTCGTGTACTTTTTCTATCCACCAAACTTATAATGTATAAACAGACACGTTCATTTTAAACTTGAAAGACTTCTGGTGTCAGCCACTTTCAGTTATTTTAGCTGTACAGACCGTTATGCTGCTTGATGTTGCAAACTGGTATTTGTTCTCATATTATTTTAATTTAGTAGTTCAGTCATAGGCGCATTGGTTTGTAGGGTAGATAGTTTTACAGTTTACTGCACTTCTTTACTGTAAATCTTCTAGATTATTATATATAGTGGCTACTGAATCAGAAATCTGGCTCATTTTCAGAAAATAGCATTGAAAAATAAGGGGGATAAGCGCCACCTACTGTCAGAGAGTGAATTTTTCATTTTCATTCAGCCTGTGTTTCATTTTTCAGCATTAGTCTGAATGCAAAATCACATGTGAAAATCAGACACAAGTGAATTCCACAGGCCCAATGACCATATCATGTTCCATATTATGGACCTTAGTGAGTCCTCCTCATCTCAGGTTCCAAGACACCATTCCCAACTGTGAATAGTCTTGTTCAAAGAAGTATGTAAATCATAGTTTTGATAACATTGTTGATTAATTGTTTAATTATCTAGTCAGATTTTGTTTAACTGACCCTAAATCAGACCCTAAATTCTCAAACTGGGGACCCACTGCTCTGCACATTTTGTATGTCTCTCTTATCTGGCACACTCAGTTCAGTATATATATATTAGAAGAACCTTTTGTAACCTTTTAAGGAAACAAACGACACTCACCAGTGCTGTGCTCTTGATATAGACTTGAGAAACGGAAGAACCTTACCTTTTTTGCTGAATTATTGTTTTGATCTCTGATGGTTATTATGCCTTGAGCTTTAGCAGTAAGAATCACACAAATACACACACACATCCACAGCATGACTTTCACTGCAGACATGGTGAAGCCTGGTCCGGACTGACTTCAACGCTGGGTCTAAATGTTCTTAATCGAGAGGAAGAAGAGAGAGAAGGAGAGAGAGAGAGATGGATGAATGACTGCCTGTGTGTGTTGAACAGGCACTATAAGAGTTGCCAAAGGGGTGTGTGAATGTGCCCAATAATCTAGCACATTCTCCACTGCCTCCACCCAGAACAGCCATCCATCCGTATATATCATCTGTCTGTCTGTCTGTCTGTATCATGTCTGTCTGTCTACAGTGGTAAGAAAAAAGTATGTGAACCCATTAGATTTGGTTGATTTTCTGTGTTAATTGGTCATAAAATGGCATCTGATCTACATCAAAGTCACAAGTATAGAAAAACACAATGTGCTCAAGCTAACACACAAACAATTACAATCGTTCAAGTCTTCTTTACTGAACACATCTCATTAAACATTCACAGTGCTGTGGAAAAAGTAAGTCAAATTGTTGTCAGTGTACCTGGATGAGCAACATGATGATTTGTTTTTCCAAACTCTAACGTTTACATTTGGGATATTTTAGTTTTCCCAGCAGTTGGATATAAAGTACAAATGTAAAGCAAAATATTTATTTTTAATTATCCGTGAAACCAGTTATTGACCATCATAGAGTTTTGTGAGATCTGATGTGGGACTGCTGATGTGCTTTGCCACATAAAGTGCTCTCTTTTTCATGAAAGTACAGATGCTTTTTGTGGTGTGTTGAGAAACTCTTTAGACCCTCAGTTTGCCTGAATAACTCACACAGAACCTCTCATTTATCAGAACCGCCTCTATACCATATGTACTGAGAGAGAGAGTTAATGTGCCGTAAGTTATGCCCAAGAGCGGCCAAATGACAAGTAATCAAGCTGCTGAGAGAAATAGAGAGAAGAGAGAGATCAAGTGAGTCTGTTCACGGTTTTCTGGACTCCAGTGTGTCATGTCTGGTCAGCATTGCTAGGGCGCTAGAGTGTTTGCGTGTGTTTTGGGTCTCTCACCGCTCCCATTTAACAAGACTGAAGTCAGATATGATGTCATTCTTCAAAAGGTAAACACTCAGTCATGCATAGATTGAATAGCTCCCCTCTCTTTCCTCTTATATAGCAACCGTGGTTGCCATATGGCTGCAACCAATGGGTTTTTAGAAAGTCTGCTCAACATTTAAGATTTAGATTTTACAACCAAACCAACAAACTATTATAATATAATACTCTTAATTAATTTCTGAGATTATACAGTTTATTCATATTTGATAATATAAGAATAGTCAGAAATTGTGAGATTAATTGTAATTATTTTATTGACCACATACAGTAGTTAAACATCTGTATGCTTTCAATTTACAACATTAAATGATTTTTTTTTCCTTTTTAATATCACACTCAATATTTCCTCAATTGATTGGATATTTTTTTTAAATGTGAAAATATAGCTATAGAGTTAAAGAAAATAGTTTTATTTACTGTATATATTTATATTAGCATTTTCTTAATAGTTAATGCTATTAATTTAATATAATTCATATATTGTTAATATATTTAATATTATGTATTTTATTCATATTTAAATAAAAAAAATTGTATTTATATAATGTTTTATATTAAGAAATTAAAAAATAACTTTGAAAACATTTTTTTTTTTTAATTCAATACTTCAAAACTACAAATAAACATTACATGTGGGATTCAAAATTGTGCTGTGATTTATACTGATAATGGTCAGTATTTGGTTTGTATGAACACCACAAGTTTACACAAAACCTAACCCCTTCATAACTTTATAAAATTGTTATGCTGATAAATAATATAATTTTGAATAAAACAGTCTGCTTAAAATTAGAACACTACAAACTTTTGAGGCTTCTGTTTGTCTTCATGGCTGTTGACATTTTTAACCCCAGTAAGAGCATTCTGAATGCTCACGCTGACACATACTGGGCAGGGCTGAGGATGTGCTGTCAGAATCTCCGTTTAGGAGGTGACCTCATCACAGAAACAGACAACATCATTGCCATGGAAACAATGCGGGCAAGACGGAGGTTGGTCCGGATGAATATAGGATTTAGACATGTTAGGGGTCTTTCTCACAGGACATGTTCATGTGTTTAAAAAAGCTAGGCTGAATAAAACGTTTTTAAAAACATGGCGCTTGAGCACAAGATGCTCAAAAAAATTGGTGGTCAGTGTTCTCCATTGGATACTAGTTTGATATATATATTCGTGACGTGACATGTGGCCAAGTATGGTGACCCATACTCGGAATTAGTGCTCTGCATTTAACCCATCCAAAGTGCACACACACAATTCAATACTTCAAAACTACAAATAAACATTACATGTGGGATTCAAAATTGTGCTGTGATTTATACTGATAATGGTCAGTATTTGGTTTGTATGAACACCACAAGTTTACACAAAACCTAACCCCTTCATAACTTTATAAAATTGTTATGCTGATAAATAATATAATTTTGAATAAAACAGTCTGCTTAAAATTAGAACACTGCAAACTTTTGAGGCTTCTGTTTGTCTTCATGGCTGTTGACATTTTTTAACCCCAGTAAGAGCATTCTGAATGCTCACGCTGACACATACTGGGCAGGGCTGAGGATGTGCTGTCAGAATCTCCGTTTAGGAGGTGACCTCATCACAGAAACAGACAACATCATTGCCATGGAAACAATGCGGGCAAGACGGAGGTTGGTCCGGATGAATATAGGATTTAGACATGTTAGGGGTCTTTCTCACAGGACATGTTCATGTGTTTAAAAAAGCTAGGCTGAATAAAACGTTTTTAAAAACATGGCGCTTGAGCACAAGATGCTCAAAAAAATTGGTGGTCAGTGTTCTCCATTGGATACTAGTTTGATATATATATTCGTGACGTGACATGTGGCCAAGTATGGTGACCCATACTCGGAATTAGTGCTCTGCATTTATCCCATCCAAAGTGCACACACACAGCAGTGAACACACACACACCGTGAACACACACCCCGAGCAGTGGGCAGCATTTTTGCTGCAGCGCCCGGGGAGCAGTTGGGAGTTCGGTGCCTTGCTCAAGGCCACCTCAGTCGTGGTATTGAAGGTGGGAGAGAGCGCTGTACATTCACTCCCCCCACCTACAATCCCTGCCGGTACGAGACTCGAACCCCGCAACCTTTGGGTTACGAGTCCGACTCTCTAACCATTAGGCCACGACTTCCCCCTGTGTGTACATGTATGTGTGTGTGTTGAACCCTCTAAAGTGCGTTTTGCCTCTTAAGCAGTGATTAGTTGGCTGAAGTGTATTTCCTTGAGGGCGAGGGCAGAGGAATTGACCCAGATCATGTCGGAAGTTCAGAAGTTGAGCTGTATTTGAAGGAGTCTGAGAGGCCAGAGGGAGATCGGGGCGGCTGAGGCCTGTTAACTCAGAACAGATGTGCTTCTCAAAGCAGTGAAGGAGAGGGATAGATATACAGATAGATAGAGTGTCCATAGAGGTATATAACTCACTTTTTCCTGTTTTACTGTGCTGCTTTGCATTGTGATGTGCTATGAAACTGGTATTAGATGTAATTTGTCTAGATAAATCCCTCAGTGAAGACTTCCTTCATGTCATGGAAGTACAGTATCTTGACTGTCCAGTGAAGGTTCCAGCAGAACACTAGAACACTAGATGGCAGTGGAGTCACAGTGTTGATCTAGATGTGTTATCCACTAGATGGCAGCACAAGCTTATGTTAGGTAAGATAGATTTGAAATTATCTTAGTTTTACTATTAGGTTAAATTACATTTTGCTCCATTTTTTATTGATTTGGATTTTGACTAAATACTGTTATTTCTGATAATGCTATGGTTACCAGTTTATTTATCAGTTTATTCATTAACTTATAGACTTATTTTTAATTATTCCTAATAATTCTTTCATTGTGTTATATAATTAATCTATAAAAAAACTTTACATAACTATAAATAAATACATGTATATTCATTTTATATTCAGTTTTATTTATTAATAATGATTACAGCCAATTTAACATCTATTTCAGAAAATATAAGCATTATATAGACATTAAATAGTAGTACAAATGTGATAATAATAATAATAATAAATGATGTATTTTAGTGTAATATTTCACTATGATATTTCATTATGAAAGATAATTTCATTTTATTACATTTGACTTTTAATATATATTTTTCTTTATAAATGTATTCTTGTTAAACTATCTTCACAGTGTTTTATATTGTTTGACAGGCAATACTACTTAATTGTATTGGCTTGGAAATATGACATGCATCCAGCTCAAATGAATATTTGGGCTGTGTAATTATGAAGATTAGGCTTGTTCACAAAAAAAAAAAATTCACAATTAATATTCTAATTCTAATTTAGAATAACAATTTAAAATCTCTCAGTTCTGTTTTAGTTATAATTGTCCTATCAGTTATAAATATTGTATTATATATACATGAATAAATACAAGGCCTTAAGTGACTCTTCCATTTTTATCCTGTAGTATCCAATCATGTGCTTGAACTAATGTAGATTTTATGCTGTATGATTTAATGTAGATTTTATGCTGTTTATCCTAAAAAAATACCTGTTAAAAATATCAATTCAATAAAATTAAATAAAATTTCAACATGTAAATATCCTTGGCTTGAGAACGAGCCTATCTTCATAATATAGTTGACCCTCGTCTGAATATATGCCAGCGTGGTATTATTGTGTTCACCTGCTTATCCAAAAGCTATTACAAAAATATCATATTATAATTTTGAAGAACAGAATTCACAAATTGCTCTAATTTAAATTTTGACCTTGGTGTTTGAAACCAACACATATCATTGCTAGAGAGAAGAAGGACTCGAGTAAACTGACTTTTAAAACTTTAAATGGATAAAGCTTTTATAACAAGTCTAGTTCTTAAACATTTAAAATGTTATTCTTTCCCGCTAGTTTTGTAATGTTGCTCCAGTCTTTTAGATTTTAATGCTGCACTATCCTGTCAATATTTTAGTGTTGCTCTAGTCTGGCGGAATATTATTGATATTCCTGTAGTCTTGTCTGTCTGTATTTATAGTTGTATTTATTGTCACTCTAATCTCAGTATTTTAATGTTGCTCTAGTCTGACAGTATGTTAATATTGGATTTAAAGCATTTTGTCTTTGCTCTTGTTAGTATTTTATCATCACTCCAGTCTGACTAGAGTCAGACTGCGAACTCATATATATTAATATTGCTCTTATTCCTTGGTAGGTATATTAAAGTCACTATAGTCTGTTGTCTGTTAGTATTTGGTTGTCACTCTAGTTTGTCATTGTTACTCTAGTCTGACACTATAATAATATTGCTCTTGTAGCATTTTGTTCTCGTTAGCATTTCAACATTGCTCTAGTCTGTCAGTATCTTGATGTTGCTCTAGTCTGTCAATATATTAATATTACTCTTGTAGCATTTTCCTCTTGTTAGTAATTAAATGCCACTCCAGTCTGTGAATATCTTAATGTTGCTCTAGTCTGACATTATTTTAATGTCGCTCTAGTCTGACATTGTTAATATTTCTCTTGTAACATTTTGTCCTTGATAGTATCTTAATGTTGCTCTAGTCTCTCAATATATTAATGTTGCTTCAGTTTGTCAGTATCTTCATGTTGCTCTAGCCTTGACAGCATTTTAATGTTGCTCTAGTCTCTCAATATTTTAATGTTGCTTCAGTTTGTCAGTATCTTAATGTTGCTCTAGTCTGACATTATTTTAATGTCACTCTAGTCTGACACTATTAATATTGCTCTTGTAACATTTTGTTCTTGATAGTATTTTAATGTTGCTCTAGCCTTGACAGTATTTTAATGTTGGTCTAGTCTCTCAATATCTTAATGTCGCTTTAGTTTGTCAGTATCTTAATGTTGCTCTAGCCTTGACAGCATTTTAATGTTGCTCTAGCCTTGACATTATTTTAATGTTGCTCTAGTCTCTCAATATCTTAATGTTGCTCTAGCCTTGACAGCATTTTAATGTTGCTCTAGTCTCTCAATATCTTAATGTCGCTTTAGTTTGTCAGTATCTTAATGTTGCTCTAGCCTTGACAGTATTTTAATGCTGCTCTAGTCTCTCAATATCTTAATGTCGCTTTAGTTTGTCAGTATCTTAATGTTGCTCATTTTGTTCTTGATAGTATTTTAATGTTGCTCTAGCCTCTCAATATCTTAATGTCGCTTTAGTTTGTCAGTATCTTAATGTTGCTCATTTTGTTCTTGATAGTATTTTAATGTTGCTCTAGCCTCTCAATATCTTAATGTCGCTTTAGTTTGTCAGTATCTTAATGTTGCTCATTTTGTTCTTGATAGTATTTTAATGTTGCTCTAGCCTCTCAATATCTTAATGTCGCTTTAGTTTGTCAGTATCTTAATGTTGCTCATTTTGTTCTTGATAGTATTTTAATGTTGCTCTAGCCTCTCAATATCTTAATGTCGCTTTAGTTTGTCAGTATCTTAATGTTGCTCATTTTGTTCTTGATAGTATTTTAATGTTGCTCTAGCCTCTCAATATCTTAATGTCGCTTTAGTTTGTCAGTATCTTAATGTTGCTCATTTTGTTCTTGATAGTATTTTAATGTTGCTCTAGCCTCTCAATATCTTAATGTCGCTTTAGTTTGTCAGTATCTTAATGTTGCTCATTTTGTTCTTGATAGTATTTTAATGTTGCTCTAGCCTCTCAATATCTTAATGTCGCTTTAGTTTGTCAGTATCTTAATGTTGCTCATTTTGTTCTTGATAGTATTTTAATGTTGCTCTAGCCTCTCAATATCTTAATGTCGCTTTAGTTTGTCAGTATCTTAATGTTGCTCATTTTGTTCTTGATAGTATTTTAATGTTGCTCTAGCCTCTCAATATCTTAATGTCGCTTTAGTTTGTCAGTATCTTAATGTTGCTCATTTTGTTCTTGATAGTATTTTAATGTTGCTCTAGCCTCTCAATATCTTAATGTCGCTTTAGTTTGTCAGTATCTTAATGTTGCTCATTTTGTTCTTGATAGTATTTTAATGTTGCTCTAGCCTCTCAATATCTTAATGTCGCTTTAGTTTGTCAGTATCTTAATGTTGCTCATTTTGTTCTTGATAGTATTTTAATGTTGCTCTAGCCTCTCAATATCTTAATGTCGCTTTAGTTTGTCAGTATCTTAATGTTGCTCATTTTGTTCTTGATAGTATTTTAATGTTGCTCTAGCCTCTCAATATCTTAATGTCGCTTTAGTTTGTCAGTATCTTAATGTTGCTCATTTTGTTCTTGATAGTATTTTAATGTTGCTCTAGCCTCTCAATATCTTAATGTCGCTTTAGTTTGTCAGTATCTTAATGTTGCTCATTTTGTTCTTGATAGTATTTTAATGTTGCTCTAGCCTCTCAATATCTTAATGTCGCTTTAGTTTGTCAGTATCTTAATGTTGCTCATTTTGTTCTTGATAGTATTTTAATGTTGCTCTAGCCTCTCAATATCTTAATGTCGCTTTAGTTTGTCAGTATCTTAATGTTGCTCATTTTGTTCTTGATAGTATTTTAATGTTGCTCTAGCCTCTCAATATCTTAATGTCGCTTTAGTTTGTCAGTATCTTAATGTTGCTCATTTTGTTCTTGATAGTATTTTAATGTTGCTCTAGCCTCTCAATATCTTAATGTCGCTTTAGTTTGTCAGTATCTTAATGTTGCTCATTTTGTTCTTGATAGTATTTTAATGTTGCTCTAGCCTCTCAATATCTTAATGTCGCTTTAGTTTGTCAGTATCTTAATGTTGCTCATTTTGTTCTTGATAGTATTTTAATGTTGCTCTAGCCTCTCAATATCTTAATGTCGCTTTAGTTTGTCAGTATCTTAATGTTGCTCATTTTGTTCTTGATAGTATTTTAATGTTGCTCTAGCCTCTCAATATCTTAATGTCGCTTTAGTTTGTCAGTATCTTAATGTTGCTCATTTTGTTCTTGATAGTATTTTAATGTTGCTCTAGCCTCTCAATATCTTAATGTCGCTTTAGTTTGTCAGTATCTTAATGTTGCTCATTTTGTTCTTGATAGTATTTTAATGTTGCTCTAGCCTCTCAATATCTTAATGTCGCTTTAGTTTGTCAGTATCTTAATGTTGCTCATTTTGTTCTTGATAGTATTTTAATGTTGCTCTAGCCTCTCAATATCTTAATGTCGCTTTAGTTTGTCAGTATCTTAATGTTGCTCATTTTGTTCTTGATAGTATTTTAATGTTGCTCTAGCCTCTCAATATCTTAATGTCGCTTTAGTTTGTCAGTATCTTAATGTTGCTCATTTTGTTCTTGATAGTATTTTAATGTTGCTCTAGCCTCTCAATATCTTAATGTCGCTTTAGTTTGTCAGTATCTTAATGTTGCTCATTTTGTTCTTGATAGTATTTTAATGTTGCTCTAGCCTCTCAATATCTTAATGTCGCTTTAGTTTGTCAGTATCTTAATGTTGCTCATTTTGTTCTTGATAGTATTTTAATGTTGCTCTAGCCTCTCAATATCTTAATGTCGCTTTAGTTTGTCAGTATCTTAATGTTGCTCATTTTGTTCTTGATAGTATTTTAATGTTGCTCTAGCCTCTCAATATCTTAATGTCGCTTTAGTTTGTCAGTATCTTAATGTTGCTCATTTTGTTCTTGATAGTATTTTAATGTTGCTCTAGCCTCTCAATATCTTAATGTCGCTTTAGTTTGTCAGTATCTTAATGTTGCTCATTTTGTTCTTGATAGTATTTTAATGTTGCTCTAGCCTCTCAATATCTTAATGTCGCTTTAGTTTGTCAGTATCTTAATGTTGCTCATTTTGTTCTTGATAGTATTTTAATGTTGCTCTAGCCTCTCAATATCTTAATGTCGCTTTAGTTTGTCAGTATCTTAATGTTGCTCATTTTGTTCTTGATAGTATTTTAATGTTGCTCTAGCCTCTCAATATCTTAATGTCGCTTTAGTTTGTCAGTATCTTAATGTTGCTCATTTTGTTCTTGATAGTATTTTAATGTTGCTCTAGCCTCTCAATATCTTAATGTCGCTTTAGTTTGTCAGTATCTTAATGTTGCTCATTTTGTTCTTGATAGTATTTTAATGTTGCTCTAGCCTCTCAATATCTTAATGTCGCTTTAGTTTGTCAGTATCTTAATGTTGCTCATTTTGTTCTTGATAGTATTTTAATGTTGCTCTAGCCTCTCAATATCTTAATGTCGCTTTAGTTTGTCAGTATCTTAATGTTGCTCATTTTGTTCTTGATAGTATTTTAATGTTGCTCTAGCCTCTCAATATCTTAATGTCGCTTTAGTTTGTCAGTATCTTAATGTTGCTCATTTTGTTCTTGATAGTATTTTAATGTTGCTCTAGCCTCTCAATATCTTAATGTCGCTTTAGTTTGTCAGTATCTTAATGTTGCTCATTTTGTTCTTGATAGTATTTTAATGTTGCTCTAGCCTCTCAATATCTTAATGTCGCTTTAGTTTGTCAGTATCTTAATGTTGCTCATTTTGTTCTTGATAGTATTTTAATGTTGCTCTAGCCTCTCAATATCTTAATGTCGCTTTAGTTTGTCAGTATCTTAATGTTGCTCATTTTGTTCTTGATAGTATTTTAATGTTGCTCTAGCCTCTCAATATCTTAATGTCGCTTTAGTTTGTCAGTATCTTAATGTTGCTCATTTTGTTCTTGATAGTATTTTAATGTTGCTCTAGCCTCTCAATATCTTAATGTTGCTCTAGCCTTGACAGTATTTTAATGCTGCTCTAGTCTCTCAATATTTTAATGTTATAGTTTGTCAGTATCTTAATGTTGCTCTAGTCTTGACAGTATTTTAATGCTGCTCTAGTCTCTCAATATCTTAATGTCATTTTTGTCTGCCAGTATTTTAATGTCTCTGTAGTTTCTAAATGATTTAATATCGCTCTAGAGTCTAGACTGACTATATACCTCTTAGAGCTTTTTGCTTCTATTAATATTTTAAGGTTAAAACGGCACTCTAGTCTGTTGGTGCATTGTCTCAATCTAGTCTGAATATATTAATATTTCTCTAACCTGCCAGTATAAATGTTGCTCTAGTCTTTTAGTACTTTGTGTCATGCTTGTCTTCACATGTCATATGTAACAGGATATGTTTCATTATCATTCAACCGGCTGAAGTACTGAATGTAATGAAAAATCTAAACACAGCGTGTCACTGAACATGACCTAAGACCTAATTTCTCTTGAACTGTATCTAATGGTCTTGACCCTAACCCTTAATGGTTCCAGCTCCATCAAAGCTCTGTAAAGTTGCTCCATTGTGTCATCTCCACTCTGATCTCCGTGTCCAGGTCTCGTTCTCCACCCGTCACCCCTTCCTCACCCCTCGGTCGGTCCACCACGATCCCCTCACACCCCTCCTGTGCTGTACCTTTGTCCCTGTTTGAATATTTCACATTGCTGTTGCCGCTGGTGCGTGATGCAGGACTGAGCTCTCATTGTGTACACGCGTGTGGGAGCGCTGGTATGCGGGCCCTTGGCGTGTGGTGCGACGGGGCATGCGTGTGGCCGCTGACGCCAGTCTGCCCGCCTGTGCCCGCCTGTCTGTCTCAGCACGCCGCTGTTTGGACACACCTGACCGAGGCTGGAATCACCCACATGGCCTCCCGGGCTTTATCTCTTTCTCGTCTCCTTCGTTCTCCGGTCGTACATTGACTCTTTCGATCTCTGTCCTTGTTTCTCCCCCTTCTCCTTAGTGTGCTCTTTGTATTTTACTGTCTCCCTCTTTCACTAATTTTTCTTTCATGTCTGGAGTGGTTAAAGAAAGAGTTCATTTATTTCTCGCATCTCTTTTCTGAGCCTTGTGAATCGTATCATGTGATTTTGGGCTTCATTCAATCAGATTTGCTTGAATTGCTTATGCTAGTACCTTAATTTAAGTTTATTTTCAAATAACTCTTCGAAAATCGTAAAACCTGAGCATTTTTAGAGCTTTAGGTTTAGATTTGTCCAAGATTTATAATTTCTTGATTTACGTTTGGCGCCCCAGAGGAACATTTTCTGAAGACATTTAAATATTAACTTTCTTGACCCAATATGATCATTTGTGTTGCTCCATCCTTGTGCTTTATCCATGATTGGTTGCTCATGTGTGGATTGTAGGGCTTTCTAACTTGACGTAGCTTCATTTGGAAGAAGTAAAGTTTACTTATGTCATCCGAACAGTGAGACACATGTACAGTCTGATATTTTATGTGTGATCAAATTGCTATTCATCTGAAATACTTGAATATAGAGGGCAATTACACTTGGACTTTTCATGATCGGATTGAACATCTGACCAGTAAAAAAGCATGATGTGACTAAGTGTAATTTATATGCTGTACCTCCTGTGAGGATTCTTTGGTCATTTTTGGAGTTCAATAGCCTGAGATCTCCATTTACTTTAATTGTATGACCTGCAGTAAATGCTGACAGAATTTCAGTAACACTTTAGTTTGATAGTCCACTTTAGACATTCTACTAACTATAAGTAACTTTGCAAATACATGTTAACTACCATTCATTCGAGTATTAGTAGACTGTCTGCTTAATATCTGCTAACACTTTATTTTGATGGTCCTCCAACAGACGTTCTGCTGACTATAAATCTTTCTTACTGGACTGCATAACACAAAATGAACATGAGCAGTACTTGACATCAACTCACTGATGTCCATGATGTTGAATGAAACATCTTGTACCTCTCAGATGACCCTGGTGAGAAAGGTTAGAGTGTAAAGTCACAGTCTGTTCGTCGTTCCTGTCTCTCTCCGCTCACACCTCACTTCACCAGGGCAGCTCTGCCAGTCTTGCACATGATGATAAGATTCTGTACATATTTCAGACTTATCTTATTGATTTGTTTGTTTGTTTTCACATGCTGGGAGTCTTGTCCCCGTACTGTCATGCCTGTTAAATCACAATTCCATCTGAGAAAGTGAGAGAGAAGGAGAGAGAGAAAGAGAGACAAAGTGGTGCCCCATGTTTATCGGAACCATGGAGTTGAATTCCAGATGGCATGATAAGGAGAAAAACAAGCAAACAAAAACTCAAAAATAGAAAGTATGACAGTAAAAGAGAGGGCAGACAGGCTGACGACGGGAGCCCTGGTGCACTCTGGGAAAATCGTTTGGGAGTGTGCTGGTTGCCGCTCCTTTGATTTGCTCAGACGGAGCAGATTAAATTTAGTCATTTCAAATTCACCCTCAAACTCAAACTGAATCAACAAAATGTTTTTAGCAATATATGGCAATTAAATATGGAGGCATTCTTTAATGTTCCTCTGCTTTTCATTCTCTGGTCTCCTGGATTTGATACTGTGTGTATGTAGAAGTCAATGACATAATACACATTTTATTTGTCCCTTCCAGACCTATTCAATTATTAGGAAAAATTGTTTTATGCATACAGTGACTTGAATGCACTCCATGCATGTATATACTGTACAAATTAATTATTATTCAGCAAAGATGCTGCTCTTTTGAACTATATTCATCAAAGGATCCTGAAAAAATGTATCACAGTTTCCACAATAATATGAAGCAGCACAACTGTTTTCAACATTGATAACGATAATAAATATTTCTTGAGCAAATCAGCATATTAGAATGATTTCTGAAGGATAATGTGACACTGATGACTGGAGTAATGATGATAATTCAACTTTGCATTACAGGATAAATTATATATATTTTTAAAATAGATTAAAATAGAAAACAGTTATTTTAAATTGTAATAACATCTCACAATATTACACAGTATTTACTGTATTTTTTGATCAAACAAATTAAGCCTTGGTGAGCTTGGTGAGACTTTTCTCAAATAAATTATGAGATCTTACCAACCCCAAACTTCTGAACGGCAGTTCATTACAATTTCATAACTAAGAAGAAAATAATAATAATAGGAAATTCTCATTTAAAAAAGAAAAAACTGCTTAATTGTATTTTTTTAAGTAGTGGAGAAGGTATGTTTTACAATATTATTCATATTTGAAATACAGGACCCCTGTAAACCCTCCTTGCTGTGTCAAGGTCAGAACATGACATTGTTTCCTCAGTGACTACATTAATTAGCTCAGGATGTCAAGTGTCAAATGGCATTACTCAAAGAAAAATGCATTTCAAAATTCTTAAATTCTACAAAAATTCTTTAAAAGTTTGTGCATTTATAAAATAACATATTTATAAAATACATTTTTTTTTTAGAGTCATTAAACCAAAACATATGGTGAAAAATACTGTCAAAATATTTCAAAAATGTATGAACATGAATACAAAGAGCATTGTCATTGACCCAAGAGTTATTGATTTTGCAGAGGTCTGAAGTGGGATGAGCTCGCTTCCACAAAGAAAACACGACATACACTCCAGCTAAAACCAGCATAATCTCCACTCTGAAGGAGAGAAAATAAGGTAAAGTTTCTGAACGGTGCGCTACTCTCCCATCTGTTTCACTTTTGATGGTTTATGATGACCCGGCCATGACCTTTCGGGTTCACCCTCCATGTCCCTCCCTGTTACCGGTCACCTGACCACATGGAGTGATTGCACGAAACAAACCGAATACAACAACGAAATATTTGTGCTTGATGAATTAGCCGGGCCTTTGGCAAATTTAGATTGTGCAAGATGTTTATGAATGGGGCAAACCCACAAGGATCCAAAATCAACACTGACCCAAAACCCTGGTGTTCCCTGAACTTGCCCCCCAACCTTTTCCTGTCAAGAGATTAGCTGAATGTGTGGGAGCAAGGAAAGCTAAAAAGTGAGCGTAATCGTTATGCCAAGTGGCCTTGAGAGTCGCTTTTCACTGACCTGTATGTTCCCGGGTCATATCAATCGCGGGCCAGTAGTATCATTTTAAGTGTGTCACTTCCTGTTTTAGGTGGCGTGTAGGAAGAGAGGCCTTTCACATTTGAAAGCGCATGTCTGGCCGACAGGATCAGAGGATAAGACTATTGGTTTGCTTTCGCTTGTTAAGAAACGGTAGGGGAGCTCGGCCCTTGCCGTTTTAGAAATGCTTCTCTCTGCCACACACACACATACAGTCCCCAGAACACACTGACTGGAACCTCTCTGACCTCCATCTCACCCGGGATCCCTGGGAAAAAGCAGAAAGCCAGAGTGAATATTCAGACACGAAATCACAACCAGACCAGTCATTGAGCACAAGAGCCTTCATCCAGGCCAAACCACCCAGGGAGTCGGCCCCCTTGTGCCCAGAGAGAGAGCCCTGCCCTGGGGCAACACGCTCAGCAGCAGCCCTTGTGTCCACATGGAGGAGGGAGATTATTGCTGGAGATGGCGATGAAAAGTGACACTTACATGATTATGAAAACATGTTTTGAAGAGCATCACTGTTTGTCAGTAGCAGTCAATAATAGCATTGTGATTCCAGAGAGGATGACTTGAAATCACAAAGAGGATTCTGGGAACGCTGCTCCATATAGGTCAGATTGGGTTGCTTTTTCTGCTTTTTCTCTGTCTGTCTAGGGATTTTTGCATTGGCCGTGGCTGGTTTGCGATCCCATGATCGAGGTCAGGTAAAGGGGACAAGAGGAACAGACACGCGCGCACACACTCAACACACGCCACCCTTTTCCCGACCCCTGCCTCATCTCCCACAAGCCCCTGGGTGCAGAAGCCTGGCACCAGACAGTTATTCCAGCCCTCGGGCAGCAGAACAACTACAGGTCACACAGTCAGAGAGAAACAGAGATGCAGAGAAAGAAAGAGGTTAAGGTTTGTGTATGTGAAACGTCTCGGTTACGTATGGTAACCCTCGTTCCCTGAAGGAGGGAACGGAGACGTCACGTTGTGACCGACGAATTGGGATATCGCTTCGATAGACCAATCTACTTCGAGTGTAAACTAAACGAGCCAATGCACATTGGCATGCAATTATTGCATCCAGCTGCCGCTGATCACAGCGTGAGTATAAGTAGGCAGCAGATGCAGCGCATATTCAGGTTTTCGCTGAGGAGCCGAGCCGGTGACCCCCGATCGTGACCACCCTCGTGCAGGTCCCTCAGTGCCTTAGCCTGGTGCACCTGCAGTAACGCCATAGCGTGTAACACCTCCGGGAAGAAAGGCACCAGTGGGGGGCGCTGAGAACCAGCGCGAGTCACCCCGAGAAACCAATCATCCAGCCTTGAAGGCTCGGGACGCGGTGGAGGTTTCCACTCGAGCCCGACCCTTTAGGCGGCCCGGGAAAGCATAGCCAATGTCCCTATATTTCATATGAATGTGAAGCATTTTTTCCCCCATGAATCCTTGGGAATTGTGGAATTTTGCCCGGATATCGGCATTGTGATGTTGTGCGCTCAATGCAACGTATGTTTTATTCTTGAGGGATGTGTATTTTGCAGTTTCAGTGGCTTGACACTTGGATTTTATGCTTTGCCCACACAAAACTGTGTCTTTATTCACTGGCAGGAGATTTTCTGCCCCTTTAAAGATTTAACATTTGTTTCGAGTGTAGATTTTTTTTCTCTCCTTTAAATATGCTAATTAAACAACATATACATAGCAAGACGAATTCTCATTGCTTTTCATGTCTGTTGTTTGTCTTTATATCTTTTTGCATGCAGTTCTGTTCTTTAAAATACAAAGTAGAATTTTTTTTTTCATGATCAGTAAATTAATTAGTTGTGCTGTTTTCGTTTTTTAATTCGTGTCCTAAGCTCATGAAAAGAGCAGAAGGAAGCGGAGAGAAGACTCTGTGATTGGATTAAATTTTCCTCTCTTTGTAAACATTGTGACCTGAGTTTTTGACGCACAATTTTCGTGCTTTAAATGACTGTTTTCGTACCCTTTCAACACACGCGTCTTCATAACAAGGGGAGCAGAGATGAAGGCCTTATTTAAAGTTGCCTTTGAGTCTTTGTGTGCTGCATGGGGTGTGTTTTGCTCTGTTTTGTTCTGCTAAATCCTCTGTCTGTTTGCTCTAAGAAGAGCCCTGAGCGATTAGTAATATTTCGACTGAAGGAGAACATTTTACCCTCCTCCAGGTTGGTTGATTCTGTTAATTGAGTGGAAGTGTGTGCTTGTGGGTTTGTTTGTGTTCACGGCCTTTAGTGTGTTTATGAGTCAGACTGATTTACCATAGTACAGGAAGTAAACACAGTAAATCACTGCAGCTGTCTATCCACTTAACAGGCTCACAACACTCACAATACTGCATGTCCCAGGCTCAGAAATACAACTGTTACAACTCTCCCAATCCCACCCCCAAAAAAACCCCTTACTAATTATTATCCACAGAAAAAAAAATCCAGTTAATAAAAGCTGGTAGATGTATATTGGTATCAGTGATACTGGTCTTCATTTATAATACTTAGTAAGAAGATCTCACTTAACAGATATTTAAAATATCAAAGAAAAACTATCTTTATATCGTTTTCACATTAATTTGTAGATTCAGTGCATGTGAAAATTGTGTATGATTACAAATTTAAATGTTAGGTGCAATTAATCATGATCACAGAAATCTGTGCCATTATTTTTTTTAATCGATTAACAGTAAATGTATGTATATACATATGCATACAGTACATTTTCATAAAGGGAAGCATGCAAACAGACTACTGTTAGCAAATTACTAGTTCAAAAACTACTGAATTGGCTGAACTTATGCACATTGTGTGAGGTAAATGATTTGTGTTCAGAGCATGTTTTGGGATGTGTGTTTCTGTAGATGCACGGTCAGGAGTGAAGTAGCGTGGCCTGAAATGGGAGCGCAGACCTGAGGAGAACAGGGTCTATCAGGAGAGAGGGTCTATCAGCACAGGCATCAATGGAAATCTGAGTGGGGGCCATTAAGTAGAAGGAACAGTAGTGCGAGTGGGGGGATGAGACCGGGAAAGAGAGAGAGAGAGAAAGAGAGAGAGGGACAGGGAAAGGATTGTTCGGAACAGACTGACTGTCCTTTTAGTCTTATCTCTCACAGCTTCTTTTACAGAAAACTAAGGCGCGAGCGAGAGAGAAGGGAAAAAGAAAAAAGAACACTTTCTCTCCCTGCTGTTTTCCCTTTCTCTGATTTATCCTCTCTCCGTCTCACTCCATTTCATCCCTTCTGTTTTCTTTTGTCCATTTCGAAGTCTTTTCCTCCTCACTGCGTTTTGCTTCTCCGAGTCGTGTTGTATACTGTATCATCTCAGAGCTGAATCTCGCCTCCGTTAAAGAAATATTCCAGCATCTGTGGCCTGTGAGTCTACTGCCACCAACTTGTCCTTCAGTTTACAAAAATATGAACAGAAACGGCACTGACTGTAATGTTCCTACAGCTTAAGTCTGTAGTGCGAGGCATTCAAGAGTGTTTTAAACAGCAAGTGTGAAGCTCAGATTTTTGCCATGTTATTTCCTACATAAATAAGTATGTGTTTTGTGCAGTAAAGTCTACTAAATTTTTGTACATTTTTGTACTTTTGTAAAAAATCCCTTCTGGTATGTGTATAATCATGAATTTGCTGTTGCAGGGTCATGTTAAAAAAACAAAAAAACAAACAAAAAATCTTTTTACAAAATAAAACTGGCAGCTGTGGTTACCAGAATAATAATTGTGAATTATAAGATGACTTGTTTATAGGGATGTAATGATTCACTCAACTCACGATTCAATTCGATTCACGATTCGATTCAATTTGATTCACGATTTTTTTTTTTTTTTTTTTAACAAAATGAGATTTAAGACAAATTATAAATGAAATGTGTCCTTTTATTATTGCTTGGACAAAATGCTGCATGTTTCTTTGTGAAATTGAAATATAACACTATAATAATATACTAATATAGCACTTGCATATTATTGCTCTTTTGTTGGTTTTGATTGCTTCTGTTGTCCTCATTTGTAAGTCGCTTTGGATAAAATCGTCTGCTAAATAACAAAATTTAAATATAATGTAAATAACAAAACTAAATTGAAATTTTAAAACAAGCCCCAAATCAAATAAATAAGTAACACAAATAAAAGAAATCTCTTCATATAAACAAAATAAGGCTTTGTCTGTGCTCTTTCCATTTAAAATTAGAGGCAACCACTGCATTTTAATCTTGATCCAAACAAAGATGCTGCATACATGCAACATGAGCAGTTTTTAATCTAAATTAGATTGTATCATTTCGAAATTTGAAGCAAAAACAGAGTGGTTTGACTTCAGTTTTGTTAAACTATTCATAAAAAATATCTGCATGAAACAGAAACAGCAGACGAGCTCAATGAGATGCAGATTCACTCTCTGCCAGTAGGTGGCGCTTAAAGCGTTTCCTTGGTTTCCGCTGTAAACAAAGCAGCGCTACACTTATGAACTTTAATATGCATTATACAGAGGCAAAATGAAAAGAAAAAATACCATCTAAACATTTCTAAAGACAGTAAGTTCCCCTCAGACATACATTCATATAAACTCCTACCCCGAATTGAATCGCGATTTGTTTAGCATCTCAACCGATTTGAATCGTCACATATTTGAATCGATTGTCAACCGGCTCGCGGTTAATCGTTACATCCCTAACTGCAATGGATTATTAGATAACTAACCCTAACTGAATCACGATTTGTTTAGCATCTCAACCGATTTGTATCGTCACATATTTGAATCGATTTTCAACTGGCTCGCGGTTCACCGTTACATCCCTACTTGTTTACATTCAAAAACTGTACACATATTGTTTACTGCTGCTTAGAGGTGCCATGAATGCATTTACACAGCAGTTGCAACTGATACTATGGGCTGAGGTGGCTCAGAAAAGGCATAATTTAGTCTGGCTTTAATCCAGCATTGCATCTTTACACTGAATTTTGAGCATGCATAGAGCAGCCTTAACTCGGCTGTGTAAAGATTCTTTAGTAAGTGATTTTATTACACTAATCTCATATAAAGTCAGTACATACAACAGTAAACCATATTTTAAAGACAATAGAAGAATAATTATGTTATCATACACAAATTTATGAATTTACATGCGTTTATCAGTAAAAACGTTTGTCATTTGAGTTGTAAAGTTGTCACAACTTGTGTTGTGTTTTTCCTGAAATATTCCTATAACATCTGATCCGCTGCCTTTTCTCACCCAAAAGGCTTTGTTTGTTCAGCATGGATTCATTCAGTACCTGCTCAACCACACAGCATGTTACCTATTCAGATATTTGACAATGAATATCTGCCTGAAGGAAGGTTTAAGCTGTAACAACATCAGCAGTTTAGACTTGCAGACAAATGCAGACACCCGTTAATATCTTTATTTCAGTGAGGCTTCTCTCTGTAGTTACTTACAAGCAAATTCGAAAAGACCAGAAGAGATGTTTCTCTTTTTTAGTGGTACTTGCTCGGACAAGGACTATTAGCACACACATTTATTTTTTCGCTTGCCGCTTTATCTCAGTGCATTTATTGAATGGTTATAGTCTTATAAATCTGGATTTTCATTAGAACATCAAAATTTGTGAGATTTACTGTACCCCATTTAGAATAAATACATTTGTTGTAATTCGATAATAGTGATATGTGTTTTATCTTGGTGAATATTATTTATTTATTTATTTATTTTCTGTCAATTAGTAAATGGGAGATTTGTGGGTAACAGTAATTCATTTAGATTTGTAGGGATTTTTAATTGAAAAGTTTTGACTTTGTAAGATGACCTCCATGTTATTGCTGGTGTTTTTATTATTTCATATTATATATATTTTTTGTTACATAAAATTTTTTATTTGATTTATTAATTATTTTATACATTTGTTTAATTTAGTTATTTAATAATTCCATTAGGAGTACAATGTGGTGTATAATTTAAATATCACATTCATAACCGTAAACATTAAACAAACATTTTTTGCTACAAACATAAATCATACATGCATCATGCAGGTCGTTGGACTAGTACAGCATGTTTAGTCAACACATCAAAATAAGTGAACTTCTTTAAAACATGATTAATAAAAAGGAACGAGGTGAGGAGAAGAGAGAGAGGGCAGTGCTATAAAGATGGAGATGCAGTTGTTTCAATGCCCTTCATTTGACAGAATAACCAGTGAAACGGGATCATGGGAAGGCATTAATTGTACGTCACACGCACATACCGGAAGGGAGAGAGATGTTGAGCGAGCCACCGTCGATGACTCATGGGCCACACAAGAGAGGGACGCGGTTGATGGCTAACAGGAGGAATTCTGGGAAGTTATCAAAGGTGGGAATGGTAATAGATAACATACGGCTCTCAATAACACACAAACAGCACCTACAGACACAGAGGCGATGTGTCACTTTCACTTCCTACGACTGAACGTGGCCATTAAAGCCACGTCGTGTGTCTCTGTCAGAACGAAAGGAGAAAGAAGGACGAGAGAGGAGGGAAGGATACAATGAGAGAAGCCATAACTGCAACTCTGTCACTGTCCATTACTTACATTCATCATAAACTTATACACACAATTCCATTCAACACATTCTACTCATAGACAGGTTATAATCAAAGCAGCCGCCACAACACGCACACTTATATCCACACACATGCGACATTCTTCATAAAGACAGGATATCGATCAACTTGATGTCATTTTTAGGAGGCCAAATCAATTACGTAGAACAATAATGTAAAATGGGAGGAAGGTTTAAACCTGTGTGGATGAACAAATTGAAGCACAGCTACTCGGTCAAAGCCATTGTGACACAGTAGAAACAACCAAACTATTTACTAGCTAATATAACAATACAAATATTGAGAAAAGTTTGTCTTTATTATACAACCAAAATGAAACGTTGTGAGAATATTGTAAAAATGCTTTTTGTTTTTTTTCCAGATAAACCAAAACAAATATTTGTGAAACATTGTGTCTATGGTTTTCTTCTACTTGTGTGTGTGTGTGTGGTTTTATTTTTTCTCTTTAAAATTAAATTAGAAGTTTTTTGAATTAGGGTGCAAGACCATCTTGTATCTCTATTGAATTCAATTCAATTCTTTTTGCCTCTAAAAAAAAAAAAAACTACAGCACCACGCACAGGGAGTCTGAGGTGACTGTAATGAGACGTCTTTAATTTCACAACAAATTTTATCAACTGCTTTCAAAAACTGAAGAATTGTATTTTTTTTCTAAATAGATTAATACTTTTCTTCAGCAAGGATGCATTTGATTGATGAAAAAAGTGATGGTAAAAGTTTTCATTGCCAAAATAGTTCTATTTCAAACAAACACTGCTCTTTTGAACATTGTACAAATAAATAAATAAATAAATAAAAATGCTGAAAAAGTATCATGTTTTCATGTAAATATTAAGCAGCAAAATTGTTTTCATCATTGATAATAAGAAAAATCATAATATTTATATTAATAATTGAGCGCTAATACTAAGTAAGCATCAAATCAGTATATTAGAATGATTTATGAAGGATCATATGACACTGAAGACTAGAGTAATGATGCTGAAAATTCAGCTTGGACATTACAGGAAAAAATATATATTGACATAAACAGTTATTTCAATTTGTAATAATATTTCACATTATTACTGTTTTTACTAAATGTTTGATCAAATAAATGCAATGTAGGTGAGCATAAAAGACTTCTTTCAAAAACATTACAATTTTACCAACCCCAAACTTTTGAACAATTAGTGTATGGTTAATAAAAATGTATAAAAGTACATTATAAACAATAATTATAAATGAATAATAATAGTCAATATAAACAATTCTTCCACCAACTTGTGAGCATTTCGTTAGCTTAACTTGCAGACTGATTACGGCTGCCAAACAATGTACGTTTTAATAGTTTGTAGCAACTTGTGGCATTAATATTGATGTGCATGTGCGGGAGTAATGTTTCAGACACGGCTTGTGCAATAAGCATTTAGAGCCAAGATTAACCATTTTATAATAAACCACAAGCTCAACTCCACTTGCCTCAACAACATGTGGACATTTGACATGTAAATCTCCAATGACACCAGTTCTGCCTATTCCGTGTGTTTGTAGGTTAATTTTCACGGTCTAATCTTTACAGTCTGCCCTGAGGGGTCGATGTTGAGACTTATTGAGTTTGCTCTGAGGTAATCGAACTCCAGCAAGGCCTTCAAACCCCGGTCCAAATATGGATTCTTCTGAAAGTCGTCTGGAAGTTTCTCATGTAGGGTTGTTTGGAACTACAGTGAAATATACAAACATTTCTAGGGACGGAGTTTGTCCCACCATTGATAAACTCCATCTGACTCATTTTCTTGATGCTGCAAAGAGTATGCAATTGGGTGAGAATCAAAAGGAAGATGAAGACAAAAGAAGAGAGGAGGGCAAAAGAGACAGAGAAGGGGGGTCAAATCCCATTTCAGCGACATGAGTGGTACTCCAGAGATGGAGGACAGACAGGAAAAGAGCTATAAAGTATGGAGCGACAGCACACACATCACACAGACAGGCCTGCCGCCTGCTCGGCTGATAACACAGCCTGTCTCGCACCTCTCTCGCCCTATCAACATCATCCATCATCCACCCCCTCCACCCAGCCCTGCCCAGCCACACCTGCTGTACGGTCCCAACTCCATCTGATACGGCTCTCATCAACCAGAGAGAAAGATCTTCAGACGCCATGTGTATCATCGATAATATAAACCCCCTCAGACGGGACGTCTGTGTTGGCGTGCACTCAGTCTTGTGTGGCAGACAAACTCATCTCTCTCTGCATTTGAAAACTGCTGAGATTATTCTGTAGGAAGTGTCTCACCGTGCAGAGAACTTCTTGGAAATCTGCAGAGCTTTCTGGAGAATTCTGCAGGTGGGTTGTTCTCAAGAAACAAAGACATATGTGCTGTAGAACTGCAGAAGTATGCCTTGTATTATTAATTTTATTTTTCATAATATAATTTGAAAATGTATATCTTATCACCTCAGGCCCAAACGACCCCACCATGATATCCTTCAATTTTGGTGAGTCTGCAGGTTTGGGAAAAAATGTAGAATTGTCTGTCTGTTGGTCTATCTTTTTTTCTTTCTGTCTATATCTATCTATATGTCTGTCGTTCTTTCAGTTTGTCATTTTATCATTCTATCTGATGTCTATGGTTCTTTCTGTCTTTCTGTTCTTTCTGTCATTCTATCATTCTATCTGTCTATTTTTTCTGTCTGTCGTTCTATTATTCTGTCCATCTTTGTCTGTTGTTCTGTCTGTTATACTCTTGTTCTATTTATGTCTGTCATTTTATCATTCTGTCTTTAGTTCTGTCATTCTTTCTGTTCTATTGACCTGTCTGTCGGTTGTTGTTGTCTGTCATTCCTTCTTTGTTGTTGTATTATCATTCTTTCTGTCTGTTATTCTATCATTCTTTCTGTCTGTCTGGAGTTGTATCATTATGTCAGTCTGTCGTTCTTTCTGTCTGTCTGCTGTTCTGTTGTTCTTTCCGTCCACCGTTCTGTCAATCATTCTGTCTGTCATTCCTTCTTTTTTGTTGTTTTATCATTCTTTCGGTCTGTTATTCTATCATTCTTTCTGTATGTCTGTAGTTTTATCATTATGTCTGTCTGTCGTTCTTTCTGTCTGTCTGCTGTTCTGTTGTTCTATCATTCTTTCCGTCCGCCGTTCTATCATTCTGTCTGTCTGTCTGTCATTCCTTCTTTTTTGTTGTTTTATCATTCTTTCTGTCTGTTATTCTATCATTCTTTCTGTATGTCTGTAGTTTTATCATTATGTCATTTTATGGCGTTTAAAATATGGAACTACGGCTATGGGCGTATCGTTTCCGACACGCGCTGTACACGGTAGACCAATCACAACAGACTGGGCCATTTGACCAATCAGAGCAGAGTAGGCTCACGGAAAGGAGGGGTTTAGAGAGACTGAATCTTAAAATTCGCTTGAGAATCATTGGAAAATGAGGTGATATTAAATGCATATTTTGAGAAAACAAAAGTGTTTTTTGACCTTGCATGTATGTAAACCTATTGTAGGAGACTCCCAAAACAATAGTACGAACCTTAAAAATGGCATAATATGGGCAGTTTAATTTCTGCATGCTGTTTGCTACCTCAATTCAAATTCAGGAACTACGCTGTCACATTATAACTGAAAATTCTAGCACTCTAAGGCCCATTTGAAACATTTACCAAGTTGAAATCCACAAAACTCTGCGGACTTCTCCCCCACAGTCAGCATAGAAAATGTGGAAAAAGAGTGTTCATATTCCATCTGGGCCACATATAACCCACATGTAATAGTTTAACCACAGTCATAACAAATACTGCAGTTAGTCTGTCACATGAGTGTCTTGTTCATAAACTAACTGTGATCATGTTTAAGGTATCTTCTGGTATACAGTTATGAAAGTTTTTTTGAAAGTTATGCTAAAATGTAATTTGCACATGTACATCAAACTCCTGGCGTCCCTTTGTCAGAAATGACAATTAGACGAAAAGAGAAGCAAATGACCCTTCAAGGCCACCATTGTTCTCTCATCACTCTGGGTTTTGTTTGCTTATCTCCCCCGACTCGTGTGTCCTTGTTGCTCTGTGTGCGAGTTTGTGCTCCTGTGTGTGAGGGAAGTAATTATGCAAATGATGGTTGAAGTCCCAGTGAGGTACAATGTTGATATGAACACCCCGTTACCCACATGTGCCTGTGTATTTACACACGCACACATTTCATCCCTCCGACTGACCTGTGACCCTGCAGTTGCACAACTCTCTCAGTTTTGGAAAGACAGGTTCAGAGGACGGATGACAAAAGGCCCAACAATGACTGTCATTGTGGCTTTTCCTGCTCCGTTTTATCTGTCTGCAGGGAAGACCCAGAACCCAGGGTATAAAAATACTTAAATATTGAATGAAAGGGAAAGAGTGCTGTCAGACTCTTTATTTAAGCTGTCTGAAGAACTGCCTGATGGACCGCAGTCTTTTTTGTCTGTCTCACGGCCTCTCTCACTGTTTTATGAATCCGTTTTTTGAGTTCTGGATGTTTTCCCTTATTATTAGCCATTCTATTTTCTGCAAAAAAGAAGTGTCACTTTCATTCAGATTCAGAAGATTGACAAGTGAAGCTTGAGGAGTTTTAAATGAGTGTAATGAGTTTCAGTCCGCTTCAGTCATCAACCTTCGGCACAAAAAAAAAAAAAAAAACACTGTGCAAGTG
>NW_015634006.1:46554-80001 GCF_001515625.1 Sinocyclocheilus rhinocerous
GTAGACCAATCACAACAGACTGGGCCATTTGACCAATCAGAGCAGAGTAGGCTCACGGAAAGGAGGGGTTTAGAGAGACTGAATCTTAAAATTCGCTTGAGAATCATTGGAAAATGAGGTGATATTAAATGCATATTTTGAGAAAACAAAAGTGTTTTTTGACCTTGCATGTATGTAAACCTATTGTAGGAGACTCCCAAAACAATAGTACGAACCTTAAAAATGGCATAATATGGGCAGTTTAATTTCTGCATGCTGTTTGCTACCTCAATTCAAATTCAGGAACTACGCTGTCACATTATAACTGAAAATTCTAGCACTCTAAGGCCCATTTGAAACATTTACCAAGTTGAAATCCACAAAACTCTGCGGACTTCTCCCCCACAGTCAGCATAGAAAATGTGGAAAAAGAGTGTTCATATTCCATCTGGGCCACATATAACCCACATGTAATAGTTTAACCACAGTCATAACAAATACTGCAGTTAGTCTGTCACATGAGTGTCTTGTTCATAAACTAACTGTGATCATGTTTAAGGTATCTTCTGGTATACAGTTATGAAAGTTTTTTTGAAAGTTATGCTAAAATGTAATTTGCACATGTACATCAAACTCCTGGCGTCCCTTTGTCAGAAATGACAATTAGACGAAAAGAGAAGCAAATGACCCTTCAAGGCCACCATTGTTCTCTCATCACTCTGGGTTTTGTTTGCTTATCTCCCCCGACTCGTGTGTCCTTGTTGCTCTGTGTGCGAGTTTGTGCTCCTGTGTGTGAGGGAAGTAATTATGCAAATGATGGCTAACGTCCCAGTGAAGCACAATGTCGATACGAACACCCCGTTACCCACGTGCCTGTGTATTTACACACGCACACATTTCATCCCTCCAAATGACCTGTGACCCGGCAGCTGCACAACTCTCTCAGTTCTGGAAAGACAGGTTCAGGGGACGGATGACAAAAGGCCTAACAATGGCTGTCATTGTGGCCGTTCCTGCTCCGTTTTATCTGTCTGCGGGGAAGACCCAGAACCCAGGGTATAAAAATACTGAAATATTGAATGAAAGGGAAAGAGTGCTGTCAGACTCTTTATTTAAGGAGTCTGAAGAACTGTCTGATGGACCATAGTCTTTTTGTCTGTCTCACGGCTTCTCTCACTGTTTTTTGAATCCATTTTTGAGTTCTGGATGTTTTCCCTCATTATTAGCCATTCTCTTTTCTGCAGAATAGAAGTGTCACTTTCATTCAGATTCAGATGATTGACAAGTGAAGCTTGAGGAGTTTCAAATGAGTGTAATGAGTTTCAGTCTGCTTCAGTCATCAACCTTGAGCCTGAAAAAACAGACTCTGTGCAAGTGGATGTGAATGCAGACTCTTCAAGATGAACAATCTGTGCATTACACAGCATTCATAATGCAAGTGGGTGCTTTTTTTTTTTTCAACTATGACCACTTTTGGCCCTGTGAACCGTTAAAAATGAACCTTTAGTTATAAAAGTGTGCCTTATTGAATTTATAAACAATATCCAACAGTGGAAATTCATTCATCACATTAATGTATTCATAAATTCGGAAATGAATTTAATTTAATATAACAATTTACTATACATCAGTTTAATATATAATTGTGCCACTTTTATATAACTACACATTTATAATTATTTTCACACAGTAAACATTAAAAATGTATGTTTATTTGCTTATTTGGTTAGATTATAATAATTTTAAATATGTAATAATTCAAATTTAGCATTAATTTTCATAGATTAATATAAAAAAATTTAACATAAAAGGCATTTGAAACATTGAATAAATGACAAAATAAAACGTTTCCAAGTCAGTTTTAACGTGACCATGATGTAAAAAAAAAAAAAAATCTAATTTTTGTGATAAAAAAATTTCAATGTTAAATGTTAAAATCACTAACAACCTTATTTAATTTTTTTATTGTTTGTTTGATTGATTGATTTACTTAATAACAGATTGATTTGCTTGCAGTGCATTTGCAGGAGTATGTTTCTGGCCTAAATTTAATCTCTTAAAGCAACAATTTCAGTTTATTATCTATCCAACTGTGATTTCAACGCTACTTTTAAGCAGCTATTGTAGCCAGTTTAAAAGTTTTCATTTGTGTGACATTGTTATTACGTTTTCAGAATAACAACATTAGCCAGTAGCAGCTGTGGCTTGACACACGTATAATCTGGCTATAGTTGTGCTTATTACTGTGATCCAGTGGTGGTAGACTTATTTATGTTATTGTGGTTTTACAACCGAAGGGAATGCAAACGACTGAGCGGACTAAACGGATTACATTACACAGTTATTTCTCCCTTTCTCCTCCCTCTCTCCATCTATGCCATACCTGCCCTTCTCTCTCTGCTTTTTCTATATGCCTGGGGAGGGAATTGGGCTGGTTATGCATGTTCAGTAACAGGAGAGTCTATTGAAGGAGCCGTGCTGCTAATTTGCCATGGCCATGTTCCCCCTGAGTGAAGGAGATCTGCCTCACTACACACACACACACACACACACACACACACACACACTAACATGAAAGCAAGAAGTTTATGTTGAGAAACTGACATTTAGCAGAGTTTAATATTAAGTTATATATAATATGATTTTTTGGCCAATTAGATTTCACAGTGGGCGGAGCTACACAGTATAAAATCAGATGGCCAACAAATGTTTTGTCACTTTTCTTGATCGAAAGCTTTTTTCGCTTCATGATAAGCAGCATGCCTGTGTATATGGAAGCCTGTTTCCACCACGGGATAAAAAACATAAAAATAAAAAAAATGCAGATAAAAAAGTAATTGTGACTTTTTATTTCACAGTTCAGACTTTTTAGCGAGTTTATATCTCACAGTTGTGAGTATATATCTTGCAATTCTGAGTAAAAAAGTAAAAATTTTGAGATAGTTGCAATCCTGACTTTATCTTTTATCTGACTTTTTTACTACTAACAAATTTTAGTTTACATCTCACAATTCAGATCCCCCCTCATAATTGTGAATTTACTTCTCGCAATTGCAAGTTTATAGGCTTTCTCATAATTCTGACATTATTTCCTGCAATTCTGAGTTTATATCTCGCAATTCTAACTTTTTTTTTCTCGGAATTGTAAGATATAAACATGAAATTGCGAGTTTATAAGTCGAAATTGCGAGATCCAAAGTTACAGTTTTTAAGAAAAATGTAAGAATTGCGAGTTTATAACTCAAAATTGCAAGATATAAACACAATTTAGAGAAAAAAAGTCAAAATTGCAAGATGTTAACTCGCAATTATGAGTTTATAACTTTCAGATGCGAGATATAAGCTCATAATTCTAAGAAAAGTCAAAAAATTGTGAGATATAAACTCGCAATTGCAAGAAAAGAGAGAATTGTGAGATAAAAAGTTGCAATATTCCATATATTTAGGATTACTTTGGTGTTATATTGTAAATTTTATACTTGGTAGAATAATTGTTGTAATTAATTTTATATTAATAATGAATATTACAAATAATATTAATAATAAATTTAGTTATTTATTAAACTGTATCATATTGCTGTTTGCCATCATTTTATAAATGCATTACGCAAAAATGAAGCACTGTTTTTACCACAGTTTAAGGGGTTTCAGGAGGCACTGAGACATTCTCACACTTGACAAAAAGAAAGAAAAAAAAGGGGCACAAAGCAATTCCTCCATTTATGTCCAATTCTTCCACTTCCTGTTGAACTCTGGAATAAGACTGGAGCAATAGTGGTGACGGTGGGAATCTAGTGGACCCTAATTTGAGCCCTGACCCCTCCGTTAGCTCTAACGGCTCCAGACACAACACATCCTGTGTGTGCGGCTCAGACCGCTTGAGCTGCGAAAAAAAACAGAGGTCACTTATTACTTAGAGAGCAGAAGCTCAATGATTAAGAATAAGGTGGGGAATACTAACTAATGTTGGCTGTTTGGGTTAAAAAAATGAACCTTTCAGTATTGGTAGGTATTGTTTAACCACGCAGAATCATGATAAATTGCAAATTGTGGAAGCGGCGTAATTAACTTTTCATAATTAGTTAGAAAAATACATTAATAACAGGGAAACATTTTTTTTTTTACCATTCATGGTTAAGTTAAAGTTAGGTTAAGTAGTAGTCACGAAGAATACTGCTTCTCGTCTTTTTACTTTAAATGCTTCAACATCATCACTGTGTCGGTAGCAATATGAGATAAAGATCTGAAAATATGTGAAACCAACAATACAATAATGTTGCACATTCTCAAATGACACTATTATCTTAGATGTGATTGATGAGCTGGGAGCCCGTGACGTAGTGTCGCCTTAATGGAGACACCTATGCACCTGTGAAAGAGCTCACATGAGAAGACACTGGTATTTTTTTGTAGCATGTGTGTGAATGGCAGGTGTCTGTCACAGTACGTGATGTATTGCCACACTTCTGCAGTTGCAAAATGCTTCTAAAATATCCCAGTTATGACCCCTACGCTCTCCACGGACCAGTGGAAAGAATTTGAGTGTGTGTGTGTGAATGTGTGTGTGTGTGCGTGTGTATGCGTGAATTCTGCTGACACCTCAACAAAATTATGAACGTCTCGGTTACGTATGTAACCCTGAAGGAGGTAACGGAGACGTATGTCGGAACTGACCGATGAATTGGGGATCGCTTTGGGAGACCAATCTACTTCGAGTGTAAGAAAAACTAGCCAATGAGCAGTATTTAATGAGCAGCCGGTGCGTCGCATATTTGCTTTTCCGCTGAGGAGCCGAGCTAGTGACTCTGCCGTACAGCGGAGGTACAACGACTGTGGCGACGGGACGTACGTCTCCGTTCCCTCCTTCAGGGAACGAGGGTTACATACGTAACCGAGACATTCCCTTTCAGTCTGTCACGTTCTACGTACGTCGGAACTGACCGACGAATGAGAGATATCTACCAACACGCCACTGTCGCTGGCCCTTCCAGTGCTCTGCTTGAGACTCCTGGACCGCACCCAACTGTTGGAGCGGAAGCAGGGCTCTAAGCAGAGAAGGTCAGTCACTGCTGTTCCACAAGACCCACTCAGTGTGACTATTTGGATAATGCTGGGAAAGCGTGCCCTAAAAGGGAAGGGGACGCTGCGGAAGCCACATCCTGTCCGTAGGAAGTAAAATGTGGCAGTTACACATATGGACTAGCCAATTAGGGTAATACAACATATGGAAGTCTCTGGGGTGGTTCCAGCCTAGTTATAGGGGGGAAAGAACACCAGCAGAGACGACAGAGTGAGCTCTGTCGAGGGAAAGACACGGGCTAGTCGGCCTGGGTAGCCTTACCGTGGAAGAATACACATATGGGATCACTGCAGGGACCACTACATATGGACACCCAGCCTAACACAGGTTCCACAACGCATACAAGTGTAGGCCTGGCATCAGACGCTCCGCCACGTCTGACTGCCGGGGTGTGATGGAGGAGCTCACAGGGTTAGCTATTTCTGGGGAACTCTACTGGAGCAATAGACGCACGTATCCGGCCCAGCGGGTGGGAGTGGCGTTGCAAGCCGACACTAGAACGGGCCCTTTGCGCTACTGGCCACTGGGGGCGAGTACATGGGAAGATACCGGCTCTACACGAAGGCTATAGAATCTAGCGAACGTGTTAGGTGTCGCCCAGCCCGCAGCTCTACAAATATCTGTCAGCGAGGCGCCTTGAGACAGTGCCCAGGAGGAAGCAACACTTCTAGTTGAGTGTGCTCGCAACCCGAACCGGCAAGGCACGTCTTGGGATTGGTAAGCCAAGACAATAGCATCCATTATCCAGTGGGCTAACCTCTGTTTGGAGACAGCCTTTCCCTTCTGCAGGCCTCCGTAACAGACAAAAAGCTGGTCTGAGGTTCTGAAGCTTTGTGTTCTGTCCACGTACAGCCGCAGAGCGCGGATGGGACAGAGAAAAGCTAGGGCTGGGTCTGCCTCCTCCGAGGGCAGTGCTTGCAGGCTCACTACCTGGTCCCTGAAGGGAGTGGTAGGAACCTTGGGCACATATCCAGGCCGGGGTCTCAGGACAACATGAGAGTTAGCCGGCCCAAATTCTAGGCACGATTCATCGACCGAAAATGCCTGCAGGTCCCCTACCCTCTTGATGGAAGCCAATGCAGTCAGGAGAACTGTCTTTAGTGACAGAATTTTCAACTCAGCTGACTGCAAAGGTTCAAAGGGAGGTCTCGGAGGTCTCTTGAGCACCAGAGACAGGTCCCAAGAGGGTACCGAGGTAGGCCCCTCTAAGGAACCTGACGAACCTGACGAGCTTACCAAGAGACTTACCATCAACTGCATCGTGATGTGCGGCAATTGCGGCAATCTTCGGGGGTCTTCCCGGTGGAAAGTACACCAATCAACGAACAGGTTCCACTTCAAAGCATAGAGGCGCCTTGTAGAGGGGGCTCTAGCGGAAGTGATGGTGTCTACCACTGATTGGGGTAGGCCACCTAGAACCTCCGCGTCCCGTCCAGGGACCAGACATGAAGTTTCCAGAGGTCTGGACGCGGGTGCCATAGGGTGCCCTGCCTCTGAGAAAGCAAATCCTTCCTCAGAGGAATGGGCCAAGGAGGGGCTGTCATGCGCAGTAACTTACATTTACACAAATCTGTCAACTCTATGAACGGTTATTACGGTAAAAAGAGACGGAAGATAAAAATCCCTCCTCAAAACGGGTGTAATTTACACAGAAGCGTGTTTTTTCTGCTGTGTGGGTGTGGTTTACATGTACTCTTGACTCATAGATGGATCATCTAATTGTAAGGCACTGAGAATTCCTTCGGTGGAGACATTTTTAACATGCTATTATACATTTAAAATAAAACATCTGTCCACATCCATTGGAGGAGAAACTGCTGTCTTGTTTTGAACTAGTTATTTACATTTCTGGGCAAAAATTTAAGCTGCTTGTTCATGCAAAGCTGATTCTAGGGTCATCACAATTATTCTAGGGTGTTGCTAGGCAGTTGCTAAGGTGTTCTGAGTCTTTAACATCTTGCAATTCAGTTGTTAGGGAGTCCTGAGTGGTTGGTAGGTTGTTGCTATGTGGTTGCTAAGGTGTTCTGAGTCATTAACATCTTGCAGTTCAGTTGCTATGGAGTTTTATGTGGTTGCTAAGTCGTTGCTATGCAGTTGCTAAGGTGTTCTGGGGCATTTACATCTTGCAATTCAGTTGCTAGGGAGTTCAGAGTGGTTGCTAGTTCATTGCTATACCGTCACTGGGGTGTTCATTGTTATTGTCATTGCTAACATCTTGATATTTAGTTTCTAGGGTGTTCTGGGTGGTTGCTAGGTTGTTGCTAAAGTGTTCTGAGTCATTAACATCTTGCAGTTCAGTTGCTAGGGAGTTCAGAGTGGTTGCTAGTTCATTGCTATACCGTCACTGGGGTGTTCATTGTTATTGTCATTGCTAACATCTTGATATTTAGTTTCTAGGGTGTTCTGGGTGGTTGCTAGGTTGTTGCTAAAGTGTTCTGAGTCATTAACATCTTGCAGTTCAGTTGCTAGGGAGTTCAGAGTGGTTGCTAGGTCATTGCTATACGGTCACTATGGTGTTCATTGTTATTGTCATTGTTAACATCTTGATATTTAGTTTCTAGGGTGTTCTGGGTGGTTGCTAGGTTGTTGCTAAAGTGTTCTGAGTCATTAACATCTTGCAGTTCAGTTGCTAGGGAGTTCAGAGTGGTTGCTAGGTCATTGCTATACGGTCACTATGGTGTTCATTGTTATTGTCATTATTAACATCTTGATATTTAGTTGCTAGGGTGTTCTGGGTGGTTGCTAGGTTGTTGCTAAAGTGTTCTGAATCATTAACATCTTGCAGTTCAGTTGCTAGGGAGTTCTGAGTGGTTGCTAGGTCATTGCTATGCAGTTGCTAAGGTGTTCTGAGTCATTAACATCTTGAGGTTCAGTTGTTAGGGAGTCCTGAGTTATGTTCATGTTTTATATTACTTCTGCTTTATTTCAATTATAACATTGATATGTAATAGTTAATATACAGTATATTACTTCAACGTCTGTAGCTCGGGTCCTTTCCTCAATACAAGTTTGTGGGATTTTTTCACCTGTTTTGTTCTTCACCAAGTGAAAATTGTAAGTCTGATCACTTAGTAAAATAGTAAAGGTTTGTTCAAATCATCTGCCATGACTGAAGTAATAAAATCCTCCCTTGGTCTTGGCAATGAAGACTCTGTCTGTTGTGTTTTTCAGCTCTTCAGTTTTCAGTGAAACAGCAGCTGCTCTAATGTGATTATTACATCAGTCGACTCAATTAACGTATTCTAATTGAATAACGCGTAGCACTAATCCTCCTCCCGTCTGCACACACACCTTCACTCAGTTCTTATTGTTTGCACAGATGTTTGTTTGCTTTGTCTCTCTCTGTCCATATAAAGTATTTCATGCATGCTCATTTACACATTCATTAAATGGCATATAAATCTTGTCTGCAAGGCGACACCAGATAGCATACCCTCCTGACTTCACTGAAATATCATCTGACAAGAGTCGAAAACATGAAGAAGATCGTCTCGGTTACGTATGTAACCCTCGTTCCCTGAAGGAGGGAACGGAGACGTCACGTCGGATGACCGACGAATTGGGATCTCGCTTAGAGGGACCAATCTACTTCGAGTGTAAACTAAACGAGCCAATGCACATTGGCATGCGATTATTGCATCCAGCTGCTGCTGATCACAGCGTGAGTATAAGTAGGCAGCAGATGCAGCGCATATTCAGGTTTTCGCTGAGGAGCCGAGCCGGTGACCCGGCCGCTCAGCGGTGGTACAGGAGCTGTGGCGACGGGACGTGGGAACGAGGGTTACCATACGTAACCGAGACGTTCCCTTTCAGTCGGTCACTCTCGACGTCACGTCGGATGACCGACGAATTGGGATCCTACCAAAGGGCCACAGCTACTGCCCCTTCCAGTGTCCTGTGGAAGCCACCTGCGCCCCTACTTTTTGGCGTAGGCCAGGGCTTCTTCACAAGAGGACCAGCTACTGCTGCTATGGCACTACCCACTGAGTAAGACTGGATAACACTGGGAAAACGTACCCGTTCTACTTGGAACAGGGACGTTACGGAAGCTCGAACCTTCCCGAAGGAGGTTTCGGAAGCAATACGCATATGGACATCCCTTAGGTGCATATGGAAGAATGGAGGTGATTGTAACCCTCTTGGAAATGGCAGAAGTCTGCCGGGGAAACACGGGCTCGAGGCTATACCGTGGACTTTACACATATGAGATCCACTTGGGTCTTACATATGGAACCCAGCCTTCTACCGGTTCTCGAGGATTCAGCGAGTGAAGGCCTGGCGCCGGACGCTCCGCCACGTCTGGCTGCCGAGGGGACGGAGGAGCTCAACAGGGTCTACTATATGGACTCTCTGGAGTGGTTTTGCAAGCCGACCCGAAGCCGGGGCCTCTCAGTGCTTCTACCCGTTTGAGGTGAGAACACAGGAGGATACCGGCTCCACACGAAGGCATAGAATCTAGCGAATGTGTTAGGGGTCGCCCAGCCCGCAGCCCTACAGATGTCTGCCAGTGAGGCGCCACGAGCCAGCGCCCAGGAGGATGCAACACTTCTAGTTGAGTGAGCCCGCAACCTGAGCGGGCAGGGCACACCCTGTGCCTGATAAGCCAGGGTGATGGCATCCACTATCCAGTGGGCCATCCTCTGCTTAGAGACGGCATTCCCCTTCTGCCGGCCTCCGTGACAGACAAAGAGCTGGTCTGAGGTCCTGAACTTTGCGTCTGGTCTACGTAGCACCTTAAGGCTCGGACGGGACAGCAAGCTAGGGCTGGGTCTGCCTCCTCCGAGGGCAGTGCTTGCAGGCTCACTACCTGGTCCCTGAAGGGAGTGGTAGGAACCTTGGGCACATATCCAGGCCGGGGTCTCAGGACAACATGAGAGTTAGCCGGCCCAAATTCTAGGCACGATTCATCGACCGAAAATGCCTGCAGGTCCCCTACCCTCTTGATGGAAGCCAATGCAGTCAGGAGAACTGTCTTTAGTGACAGAATTTTCAACTCAGCTGACTGCAAAGGTTCAAAGGGAGGTCTCTGCAGTGCCGTGAGCACCAGAGACAGGTCCCAAGAGGGTACCGAGGTAGGCCCCTCTAAGGAACCTGACGACCAGGTCGTGCTTACCAAGAGACTTACCATCAACTGCATCGTGATGTGCGGCAATTGCGGCAATCTTCGGGGGTCTTCCCGGTGGAAAGTACACCAATCAACGAACAGGTTCCACTTAAAAGCATAGAGGCGCCTTGTAGAGGGGGCTCTAGCGGAAGTGATGGTGTCTACCACTGATTGGGGTAGGCCACCTAGAACCTCCGCGTCCCGTCCAGGGACCAGACATGAAGTTTCCAGAGGTCTGGACGCGGGTGCCATAGGGTGCCCTGCCTCTGAGAAAGCAAATCCTTCCTCAGAGGAATGGGCCAAGGAGGGGCTGTCACGAGGAGCATAAGTTCCGAGAACCAAGTCCGGTTGGGCCAGTATGGCACAACTACCAGGACCTGCTCCTTCGTACTCCCTGACTTTGCACAGTGTCTGTGTGAGAAGGCTCACTGGGGGAAACGCATATTTTCAAAGGCCCTGGGGCCAGCTGTGCGCCAGCGCATCCGTGCCGAGGGTGCCCTCGGTCAGGGAATAAAACAGCTGGCAATGGGTCGAGTCCGGAGAGGCAAACAGGTCTAGCTGTGCGGCTCCGAAAAGGTCCCAAATCAGCTGGACCACCTGGGGATGGAGCCGCCACTCTCCCGGAGGCGCAGGCTGTCATGAGAGCTCGTCGGCTGCACGATTGAGGACTCCCGCCCGTATAAACGAAGGGTCTGACCACGAGCTGAAGGTTTGGCGACAGTACGGGGTGATAGACACTCGGTGCGTTCCGCTCTGCCATGCCCCTCTCGGGACTCAGCCGTGAAGCCAGTGCTGAAGCAGCCTCATATGAAGCAACCCGAGCGGCGTTACTGCGGCCGCGGAAGCCATTTGCCCCAGGAGCCTGTTTCAGTGGGGCCGCTGTCCTGCCTCTGAATGAATTCAAGCAGTTCAAAACTGACTGGACGCGCTCCTCTGTGAGTCGCGCTGTCTGGTTGACCAAGTCCAACTTCATACCGAGAAAAGAGATCCTCTGCACAGGGGAGAGTTTGCTCTTTTCCCAGTTGACCCGAAGTCCCAACAGGCTGAGGTGACGAAGCTTGTCCCTGTGTTCGCACAACTGGTCCCGAGACTGTGCCAGTATCAGCCAGTCGTCGAGATAGTTGAGAATGTGAACGCCACTTTCTCTGAGTGGAACAATGGCTGCCTCTGCGACCTTCGTAAAGACGCGAGGTGACGGGGACAGCCCAAAGGGTAGGACCTTGTACTGATAAGCCCGACCCTCGAACGCAAACCATAGGAATGGCCTGTGTCGAGGGAGAATTGAGACATGAAAGTACGCGTCCTTCAGGTCGATCGCTGCAAACCAATATCAGGGGACAGATGCACTCGAAAATGCGTTTTTGCGTTAACATCTTGAACAGGAGCTTGTGCAGGGCCCGGTTCAAGGTTCGCAGGTCCAAGATTGGCCGTAACCCACCACCTTTCTTGGGCACAATGAAGTAGGGGCTGTAAAACCCTGCCTTCATATCGGCTGGAGGGACCGGCTCGATCGCGTCCTTCACCAGTAGGATGTCGATCTCCATCCGTAAGACAGAGGCATCGCTGTTCCGCACAGAGGTGAAGTGGATGCCCCTGAACTTGGGGGGACGCCGAGCGAACTGAATAGCATAGCCGAGTCTGATGGTACAGATGAGCCAGTGAGATGGGCTGGGGAGCGCTAGCCAGGCTCCCAGACACCGTGCAAGCGGGACCAACGGAACCACAGACGTACCCGGGGTGGGGCAGCGTGGTGGAACACAGGCACTCGACTATGGAGGCACTGAGGCGGCCTGAAGTGGAGTCTGCGTGTGCTGTGCCACACTTACCTGGTTCCAGGGTGGGGCAGAGGGCGTGAGAGAAGGCCCGGTGGAGTCCTCTACCCACACACTGCTGCCTGCTGGCGAAGAGAGAGGGGGAAGGGAGTGGCAAGGTGTTTGCAACACGTCGCACACTGCCAACCGCGTCCACTTGTAACCCAGAGATAGAGGAAATTGCTCTTTTTTTGAAAATGTGGGTACCAGGCGGAACAAAAACAAAAGGAAACAAAGGATTCTCCACCCGACCCTCCTCCGGGGGAGGGAGTGGTCCGGACACCATCTCCCGGAGAGCAGATCCTCCCATCTCTGGGTAGCCCGTCTCAGGGCCGCTTGCCCTTACGCTTACTGCCTGGTTTGGCGGGGGCCTGGACAGACTGGGCGTTCCCCTTGCGGCCAGCCGCCTAGGTGGAGGCTGCTGCTTAGGCTGAGCAAGAGTGGAGGTGGCCGCCAGGGGGCGCCCTCAGCGACGAGCAGATGAAGGCGCTGCAGCCGACGACTGGGTGGAGGCAGCAGCTGGTCGTCGGGGCAGGATGTGCTTAATCGCCTCCGTCTGCTTCTGTGCCGCTGAAAACTGCTGGGCAAAGTTTTCAACAGCGTCGCCGAAGAGGCCGGCCTGACAGACAGGGGCGTTGAGGAACTGAACTTTGTCGGGCTCATGCATATCTGCCAGGTTCAGCCACAGGTGGCGCTCCTGGACCACTAAGGTGGACATCGCCCAACCCAGGGAGCGTGCAGTGACTTTCGTCGCCCGTAGGGCAAGGTCTGTCGCTGCACGCTGTTCCTGCATAACCCCTGGGTCAGAACTACCCTCGTGCAGTTCCTTGAGCGCTTTGGCCTGGTAGCCCTGCGGGGGCCTGGACAGACTGGGCGTTCCCCTTGCGGCCAGCCGCCTAGGTGGAGGCTGCTGCTTAGGCTGAGCAAGAGTGGAGGTGGCCGCCAGGGGGCGCCCTCAGCGACGAGCAGATGAAGGCGCTGCAGGATGTGCTTAATCACCTCCGTCTGCTTCTGTGCCGCTGAAAACTGCTGGGCAAAGTTTTCAACAGCGTCGCCGAAGAGGCCGGCCTGACAGACAGGGGCGTTGAGGAACTGAACTTTGTCGGGCTCATGCATATCTGCCAGGTTCAGCCACAGGTGGCGCTCCTGGACCACTAAGGGGGACATCGCCCGACCCAGGGAGCGTGCAGTGACTTTCGTCGCCCGTAGGGCAAGGTCCGTCGCTGCACGCAGTTCCTGCATAACCCCTGGGTCAGAACTACCCTCGTGCAGTTCCTTGAGCGCTTTGGTCTGGTAGACCTGCAGGAGCGCCATGGCATGCAGGGCGGAAGCGTCTTCTCCACAAGCTGTGTAAGCCTTGCCCGCCAGAGAGGATGAGAACTTACACGCTCGGGAGGGGAGACACGGATTACCCCGCCAAGAGGTAGCAGTCTTGGGACACAGTTGCATCGCCACAGACCGCTACACTGGGGGGAGCTCCACGTACCCCTTAGCCGCCCCGCTATCGAGGGTAGTGAAGAAGGAAGAAGGACCAGACCGGCTTAGGGCAGAAAAAGGTGCTGTCCACGATTTAGTCACCTCTTCATGCACCTCCGGAAAGAAAGGTACTTGGGCGGCGCGTTGAGAACCAGCACAGGCCGCTCCAAGAAACCAGTCGTCCAGCCGCGAGGGTTCGGGACACGGTGGAGGGTTTCACTCGAGCCCGACAGTGGCGGCGGCCCGGGAAAGCATAGTAGCCATCTCTGGGTCTGACTCGGGCAATGCTGCCACACCTGAAAGGGGCAGCGCAGCTGAATCTTCATTCCGGAGGACACTCACCCTCCGATGCAGCGACCGACATCTGGTCCTCCGGGGGATCCCCAAAAGTGATGACTGGCGCCGCACAAGGCAGACCAGCACGCCCTCTTGGAGGCTCCACTGGTTGCAGTGTCATGGAGGAGTGAGGAGCCCGAGGAGTTTGACTCGGCGGGGGATTCCTCACTGTAATCCTCAGGTCACCTAGGTTATTAACCGAAGTAGGCTAAAATAAATGAAAAACTAAAATGAAACTAACAAGTTATTGAAAAACAATAATCATAATCATTGATTTTTTCGTAATCATTACGTTCTCACCCTGCGTGGCTGTACGAAGGGGCTCCAGTCCTTTCAAGATACTGGAGTCTCGACCTTAACAACGAGATGGTCATGTTCCTGCAGTGAGAACATGTACCATCCATGAGTGCCACATCAGCGTGCGCGAGGCCCAAACACGTGAGGCAGTAATCATGACCATCACCGGAGCCAGGTAGTGACCGCATCCAGTAGCACACGGTCTGAATGACATCTTGAAAAAGACGCAGGATCAAACCGTGTGTGCTCTTTTAGGAATTTGCTTTCTACTGGTGCTGAAACGCACAGGGGAAATGGCCACGACTACACAACAGTACAAATAGTGCAAGCCTGTTGTGAGCACTCACACTCGTTGAAGGCGCACTCTCCAGCGAGCTGTGAGAACAGCTGTTTTTGCTCTCTCATGAGATCGCGACCAACACTGTCAGCGCCGTCACACCCGCACCAGACATGCAGAGGCTCCTTCCCAACGAGCAGCTCGTCTTCCACCACTTTCCAAAGAAAACACACGCGCAGGAACAGCACATGTGTTCGGCTCCGAAGCGAAAAGCAAATATGCGACGCGCCGGCTGCTCATTAAATACTCGCGCTGCAGCGCAGAGCCCAATATGCATTGGCTCGTTTTTCTTATACTCTAAGTAGATTGGTCTCCCAAAGTGCTTCCCAATTCGTCGGTCAGTTCCGACATACGTCGAACGTGACCAACTGAAAGGGAACTAGCAGTAGCTTCCCTGTGTGTGTCTGTGTGTGTGTGTGTATAAAAGCAGGGCATTATATATAAATTATAAATACTATACATAAGAGTTCAAATCTTTACCATTTTGACTGAATACTAAATTTGATGTTTACCATTTTATTTCTAAAGACTGGTTGGAAATCATGTCTGCTGAAGTGTTCTTTTTCACTACCGGTCAAAATTTTGTAAAGTAAAGTGATGTGACATGTGGCCAAGTATGGTAACCAGTGGCGGCTCGTGGGTTTTAAAATAGAGGAGGCACACTAATTGTATTGGTCTGGGATCCCTGCCGATTATTATTATTATTTGCTTAACCACTGACTTGGTACATTATCATCGCAGCAGGAGACGTTCAAACTAATATCATGTAATTTACGTCTCCATGATGATTGGTTGATATCAGAAGGGAGGGAGGCTAGCCTCCCTTGCGAAGTTTCTTTTCTCAACACTCCTCAGCGCTGAAAGTGAACACTCGATGGTGATTGGCAAATTTTTTTTTACCAACGGAGGCACGAGAACTCAGCTCTCCCCCGGCCTCCACCTCCCCTTGTCTATCATTAGTGGTTGTAATTACATCAGCAGATTCGGCACATTCGCGATAGAAAAGCGGCGCTTTCACGTTATGGTATTACAACTGTGAAATTACAAAACACACACACCGAGAGCAGTGGGCAGCCACTTGCTGCGGCGCCCAGGGACCAATTGGAGGTTCGGTGCCTTGCTCAAGGGCACCTCAGTCATGGGTATATTGCAATAATTTCACATTCAATCTGACTATAGCCATTCAACATTACAGTATAATTGAGAGCTATCAATTTTAACATTTATTAGACTTTAAAATAATAATAATAATAATAATAATAACATTATACTATATATAAATATAACTAAATATATATAAATAATAAATATAACATTATACACATACATATATATATTTCTATCACGAGAACTCTCTGAAAATTTTTAGCATGGCAATGGATATGACAATGTTAATGTATTTGATCTTGGCGAAATAGATCTGCTACACTGCTGCTACTGCTGAATTGCTGCTGCTGTTGATTGTTGCTGTATTTGTAAATTATTGCTGCTGCTGCTGCTGCTGCAAGCAAGTACAGAAACTTGCTACTGCCATTACATAAGCCGATATGATGCTGTGAGTATTTAAGACATACTGCTGCTGCACAAATAGCATATAAAATAACCCGTAGCAGATCTATACAGGTGGAGCTAGCCACTTGCTGCGGCGCCCAGGGACCAATTGGAGGTTCGGTGCCTTGCTCAAGGGCACCTCAGTCATGGGTATATTGCAATAATTTCACATTCAATCTGACTATAGCCATTCAACATTACAGTATAATTGAGAGCTATCAATTTTAACATTTATTAGACTTTAAAATAATAATAATAATAATAATAATAACATTATACTATATATAAATATAACTAAATATATATAAATAATAAATATAACATTATACACATACATATATATATTTCTATCACGAGAACTCTCTGAAAATTTTTAGCATGGCAATGGATATGACAATGTTAATGTATTTGATCTTGGCGAAATAGATCTGGTATGTATATATATATATTATATATATAAGGCAGCTAAATATATATATAATATATAAAAAATGATATATATATATATATATATATATCATTTTTTTGGTTCCTCAAAAAGGGTTCCCAATATTTGGAGCTTTCTGACATTAAAAGATTGAAAACCCCTATGTTAGATATAATTTGCTTAATGGCATCTTCACTTGGATGACATGACATTAAGATGATATCAACAGCAACTGTTCTAAAAAAGCATGTGATGATATCTAGAGCCACTTAACCTGGCATCAAAGAGGTAAAAGGTCAAGGACTATGACAACATGCCTGCAGCATTCCACATATATCAGCATAAACTCTTCAAATTCCCACGTCTTATGCTGGTTTACAGATTCACATATCTCTTGAGTGTGCAAACTTCTCTTTGGACTGTCACCAAACCCTCAAACTTCAGGAAAACCATAAAGGCTCAACACTGCAAATCAAAACCCACATCTCACTGTGATCGACCACCATCAAACCTCAGTTGTTTGATGAAGCTGTTCAGTGGTTTTAAAACATACCATAATAGAATGAGTTGTCCGATCTGTGAACTGTTGTCCAGCGATTGTGTGTGTGTGTGGATATGGGTTAACAGTCGGGTTCAAGTTGCATGTTAAACAAACAGCACTTTTGAATGCTGAGCTCCAGAGGTAAGTAAATTAGTGTAAATTTGCACAAGTAACCTAATTTTGAGGGAAAACACATGCAGGAATTTTAATTGGACACAATGGAGCTGGAATCACGCAGCAGCCGGAGACAAATTAGCTGAAACCGATGGGAAGACTAATGGTTTGCGTAGGCTGCCGCTGCTGCTGTGGAGAGAGAGAGAGACAGACAGACAGAGAGAGATACAGTTACATTCCAGTCAACCAAGCATGAAGGAATGGGTCAGTGTGTATCAGGAAGTTATTTATTCTGTCGTGGCGGGGGGGAAAAAACTCTTGATATAAATGTGAGATTAAGGAGAAATTTTACTCAGTAAAATGCTGATGTTGCAAATCCCACCAGCAGAAGTTCATGTCAAAGTAATTTATCAGTAATTTTTCTTAAAATTTGACTTATCAAATGTTCAGTAGGTATGTGGGTTATGTTTATGTAGCTTGTGTTGGAGGGAGAGAACGCAAAAGAGAGAGAGAAGGATTTGTTTATAAACCAGCAGTGACAAGGGGGAAGCCATCTGACATGTTTAAACTAACCTGCCATGAACCGGTCGCCAAACTCCTTCACAAGTTCTGCAAGTGTGTGTATGTGTGTAAGCATGTGTGTATGCTTGTATATCTGGATTACAGAGGTTAAAACGTGGTTTTTAATGTACATATGCTACCCCTTAAAACAGCGCTTAATGAAAACAGTGGCTGGTTGCCAATCAGATAAACTCAGAAAAAGGCAGTGAGAGAGCGAAAGACAGAGAAAGAGAGAAGGGGGTCGTGGAAGAGGAAGGCAATAGTGAGGGAAGAAGTGAAAATGCAAGGAAAACTGAAGACTGTCTTGGTATGTAATGCACATTAAAAGCTTAGATCTCCCAAAAATGAACATTTTGTCATTGTTTCTTGTTTCAAACCCGTACAACTTTTGGAAAACACCAAATTTAAGTCATTATTCACTAAAAATCTTCCCCTCCAGTGAGCTACTAAGCACTGTGACCAGATCATTGAGTCCGTGAGAACTGAATCAGTCCAATTTGAGATGGAATCATTCAGCTGGTTTTGTGAACTGAATCAATTGATTCATAAAAGATTTCAATCAAAAGAATTACTGATTCACTCATGAACTCTCAAAGCTAAGGTGAATGTCAATATTTTCATTAAATAATGACTTAAATTTGTTCTGTTCCTCACCTAAAGTCATATGGACCATTTTAAAAATTATTTAATGATTCTTTTGAATCCTTTTTGAAGTTTGAAAGCTCCATTCCCCATTGATTGCAATTGGAAAAGAGTAGTGACCAGTATAATTCTTACACATTTCTCTCTTTGTGTCAAACATTTGAAAAGAAAAAGAGGGTGATTAAATGACTATTGCATCTGAAATATATATGAATACAAACATAAACTCTGTTTATTTACAAACAAATAATCTGTAATCTGTAATCAGATTGAAAAGCCTTCATGTAAACACCACAATCGATCTGATTGAACTCAATCTGAATTCAATTTTGATCGTATTGTAAGTGGTGGTGTAGACCTGAAATAATGAGATCAATGAAAATAAAAGTATATTAACATTTTAATCCAATTATTTTCTCTATCAGATCCAAAAAGTGCTGTGATGCTTATTTTTAAATGCCTTTTTACATCTTTTGAATGTGCGTATGTTTAGTTACATCTTACAAACTGTGGAGGAGACTTAATATTTGCTAAACATTTGCTAAAAAACCCTCTTCTGACATGTATGTCAGCTTTCTTTTGAAATATCACTAAGGCAAAAAATACTGTTCTGTTATGAAACTCTAGATGGTGCAGCAGGCCATCTATTAATTTAATCTGCTAGTAAGCACATTGTTATCTACACAGTACAGCTGATTGGTTTATTTCGCATCAGCAGCAAATGAGCTTGCTACTAAACATTTAAATACTTGGCAAGTGTTAGCTGTAGCAGTTTGCAGCGCATTTTCAGACACCCTTCACCTTCCCCAGCTCCACCTGTATAGATCTGCTATAGATAATTTAATGTATGTTGTATTTGCAGGGGTAATTCATGTATGTGTGCAGCAGCATGTCTGCGAATGTATTGGCAGTAGCACATCTCAGTACTTGCTCTGCTGCAGCACCAGTGTAGCAGATCTATTCCGCCAAAACCAAACACATTAACATTACCATGTATATTACCATGCTAAACTCTCCAAGAGTTGTCATGACAGAATGATGAAAATTGGTGCACCTTCATTGAATTAATTTAATAGTCACAGGGTCATCACTCCAACTTTAAATTTCTTTCACCATGTATGCATTTATTTTCAGGGGATGTGGATATGAAAATACCGCATGGCACCATTTTCCTGCCTCACATCTCTCGCAAAGGAAATGGGAACAAATAAAGCGCTTTTAATGCCCTCCTCACTCATTTTCTTGGTCTTTCTTTCTATTTAACTTTCTCTGTCATTCCCTCAGCCGTTATTTCTCTCAGTTTTTTGAAGATAGAGGAACACTGCCGTGTTGACTGAAAAAGACTTAGTCCCAGATCAGCTCGATCTTTTCTTCTTTAAACACCCCCCGCCAATTTCTGTCACTCCAGGAGACGAATGCACGTTGCCGAGCGTCTTTTTCCCCCCTTCCTTCTTCCCCACTGGCTGGCTGAAACACAGTTCCCCTGCCTTTGAAGTGGCTGCGTGCAGAATGGAGATTCTTTGCATGGTAAATGTGCCCCAACGCCCGCAGCATATCCATTACACAAGTTTAAAGAATGCTGGAGACTCGTTCGTGAAGGCGGCCTTTTTTCCCCACTTCACAACCAATATTTCTGTGTTCTGAACTTGGGCGCTCATGAGCCATGTAATCTATAAATTAGGCCCGTCTTGGGCACAGAAACTCCACCAGCCATGCCGTGTTTGAAGTGCAATTATTTTGCTCATTACAAGTTCATTTTATTGTTATAGTTTGCAAATGTTTCCCGGGGTCACAATGTTAAAAGTTTGAGAAGAAGTGTGAAAGAGGAAATTAAGAAGGCTGTTGAGCAGGAGTGGCGGCTTTGAAGGATTCAACCAGTCTTTCTCTAAATGTGTGAAGATATTAAGCAAAATTACACTATCAGCTGAGAACTTTGGGAGGTGCCTTGGAAAATCCAGTCGATTAATTCACCTCTAACAGTTACTTTAAATGGAGATTTAGTTGTATCGATCAGAAGGTGAAAGCGTTACACTTCAAACTTATCTTGAAATGAACCAGCACTCCTGAATGTTGAATGTTAAAGTCTTGATTGCTTTGATTTGATTTTGGCATTAGCATTATTAAATCCCATGTCTGAAGCAGTGTCTTTTTAATGGTACTTATGTCCAAATGTCAAAAGCAATTGTTCAGAGTATATGAAACATGTCCGACTTCCTGTATGGATGTATTTTGAGGGTGTGTGTGTGTGTGTCTGAATTATGGAACAGCAAAACAAGGTCAGCGTGTTCTCTGATTTCAGTTTTGCACACTAATGTTATCCGGTCCTGGAACAAAGCAAACATTTGTATTCCTTCATAAAGGCCAGTCCTAATGACGTAACGGGGTCTAATATCACCAGCTCAGATCAACATGAAATAATTGGCATCACTTTTAAGCCGATTTGATATTCAGTGTTTAATTTCCAATTAAGCCTTCTGATATCAGGCCTGCCTAAAATTATGAAATGGAGCTAACAGTTCGCTGCAGTCAGGAGATCACCCTATGGATATGCCCTAATAACGACACTTTTCATTATTCACTTATAATTAACAAAAACAAGAAGTGTTTTAATCAGTTAGCAGTCCAAAAACAAAATGTAACCACTGCACGTTGACCCATAATTTCCAACAATGCTCTTTAAAGCAATGTGAAGGGTTCAAACAAAGTTAAAGGGATAGTTCACCCAAAAATGAAAATTACCCCATGATTTACTCACCCTCATGTCATCCTAGGTGTATATGACTTTCTTCTTTCAGACGAATACAATCAGAGTTATATTTAAAAATGTCCTGGCTCTTCTAAGATTTATAATGGCAGTGAATGGGTGATATTCATTAGCCCAACAGAAGTCCAATAAACTGCGCCAATCCATCATAAAAAGTGCTCCACACAACTTTACACAACTTCTCACCTAAGCTTATGCTACGCCTACGTCATCCGCTGGAACGCCACTCTCTCGTGAAAGCGCATATCAGTCAGCGGAAGCTAGAGATTACAGTTTATAAAGTTTTTATTTTTCTTACACAAACGCATTGCTTATTCACCGCATATTCACCCGCCAGAGCCGTGTGGTGTACTTTTTATGATGGATTGACTCAGTTTATTGGTCTTCAATTGGACTATTGAATATCACCCATTCACTGCCATTATAAAGCTTGGAACCTTTTTGAACCATCCCTTTAAGCTCTATGGACAGCGTCTGTAGCGTGTCATTTACTACTGTAATAAGCTTGTATTTTTATTAAAACACACCTTTTCCAATTTTTCCATAATTCCATTCCAGAAAAATGTGTTATTTGAGCTGTAAAGTCATAGTTTTAGTCAAGTCACCTTTATTTATATAGCGCTTTTAACAATACAGATTGTGTCAAAGCAACTGAACAGCATTAATTAGGAAAATAGTGTGTCAATAATGCAAAATGACAATAGTAAACACAAATTTTTCAGTTAAAGGCAGTTCATCATTGAATTCAGTGATGTCATCATCCAGCTCAGTTCAGTTTAAAAAGTATCTTTGCAATCATTTGCAATCAAATCAACGATATCGCTGGAAATGAAGTGAGGTAACATTTTAGTGGTTACTGGTCATGTAACTTCTGGTTTGTGTGTTACCAACCTTTTTTGGGTGCCTTGGTTACCAAGTTGTGATCACACTATTAATATTAGGTAATCATACATAAAGTTCTAGCACACATTTTTGTACATTGGCTTAGACATTAAAATATACAGTGGGTACGGAAAGTATTCAGACCCCCTTAAATTTTTCACTCTTTGTTATATTGCAGCCATTTGCTAAAATCATTTAAGTTAATTTTTTTTCCTCATTAATGTACACACAGCACCCCATATTGACAGACAGACACAGAATTGTTGACATCTTTGCAGATTTATTAAAAAAGAAAAACTGAAAAATGCTCAGTATCTCACTATTAACTAGTTGCTTATTAGTATGCATATTACCAGGATATTGGCTGTTTATTAGTACTTATAAAGTACATATTAATACCTTAATTTGCATGACTATATTCTAGATCCCTTAATCCAACCCATACCTAAACGTAACAACTACCTTACTAACTATTAATATTAGGCAAAAGTTCTAGTTAATAGTTAGTTATTACTGAGAATTGGTCCCCAAATTAAAGTGTGACCAAATTTGTATAATTAACACATTTACTGCATCTGAATTAGAACCATTTTGCATTTGAACAACTTTAGAGACATGTTTACAAATCTTTTTCATGGAATTAATTGGTGTTACATTTTACATCAAACACCATTACATTTTATGGTGTTTAATTGCTTAAATTTGCTCAATGCCATTACATTTATTTTGCACATTTGTCATCCATTCTGTCATGTAATTCTGTACATTATATTCAAAGTTATCAGCCATATGATATGAAAACAGTGTATTATGACAATAGTTATTTTCACTGTACATTTATCAGTATATATCCAAGCGTGCAAAAGTGTTTGTGTAAATATTACTTACCGATACTTTTGAATTCTTTTTAGATCAAACTGTTCAATCACACTAGTTTCATGTTAACAAGCACAGTTGTAACCACATAACTTCTGCTTATTTTTATAAACAGAAGGATGTCTCAAGACGATATTATTTTATATGTCAATAGAGCATGTATTGAAAATGAAACATAGCTTAAAGAATTTCCAGAATGTTTACAAAATATATGTTTTTTCGATCCAGGCTTGTGTGTATTTACCCAGGCATTATTTTGCATCTCACTAGGTTTCAGAGACAGTAAAAGAATAGGTCCAGATTTTCCTTTGTCATTCTTAAGAAGTGAAAGCAACTGTAGCCATTTGAGATTTGTTCATATTTTTGATTCAGTCCACTCAGTTTTATAACATTGCACACACACACACACACACACGTGTTTGTTTTTCTCTTTTCATCAGCTCCAGAGATAGTTACTGTTGTGTTTCTCTCACCTTTCTCTCCTTTTCTCGTTGTCAACTTGTGTCTTTAATACCATCAATGCTAAATAAACTTTGCCCACATTAATAGTTGCTGGCAAGGTGCCCGCGAGAACAAAAACAAAAGGCAGAACAGGTTCAAAGGCAATGCGTCTACCAGCTTTCTTTCTATTCCTTTCTCATCCCTGTCTCTTCTCCTCTTCCTTTGGTTTAGGCGAAAGAGCTTTGTCTGTTAAACGGCTCCATCTTTTTGATACAGGCGTTTATTAGCTGTTGAGTTTAATTAAAAAAGGCCATTCATATGAAAATGGGACTTTGATAGTGATTGGTTTCCCCAGCAGCCTCTTCCAGATGCTTTTAATTAGAGCACTGTTTGATTGACATCAAGCCTGTAGGCTGGTGGCTGACTGCGGACACACACACACACACACACACAGACACAGTACACAAAAACTCATAGTCGTATGCACAAATTCACTCATGCAGTCACATGCACTTTGTGTGTACCAAAGATCCAGTTCGTTTTGACACAGTGAATGGCCAGGTAATTAGTGAGGAGGCAGAGCTGAGCCAAAGTTAATCACCTTGGCCTTGTCAGTCATGCTCTTTGCACATTGTTCACACATATAATTAATGCAACGGCCACAAATTGGCGCCCTTACAAGCTGAAAAAAAACCAAAAACAAAAAAACAAAAAAAACACGAGCACGGCCTTCAAGTAATATTCCGGGTTCAGTATAACTTCAATCAAGAGCATTTGTGGCACAATGTTGATTACCACAAAATCATTTTGACTCATCCTTAACCTCAATTTAATTGAAAAATTGAAGTTACAGTGAGGCACTTACAATGGAAATGAATGGAGACAATTTTTTTGAGGATTTAAAAAAACGAAATGTGAAGTTTATCATTTCATAAAAACATTATTCTGTTTAAACTTGACAAATTGGGCCCTTTACTTCCATTGTAAGTGTATCAATGTAACCCAGATTTGACGTTTTTTAAATATTATTAATGAATGAACGAATTAATTAATTTATTTAAAGAATAGGAAGGACAAGTGGAAGCAAATTTGGTAACACTTTGCATGAAGCCGTTACTTCTAATGCATTATAAAGGTATTCATAATTAACATTGGATTACATTGTATATTATCATAAATAATTGTAAACATAAAATACTCGTCACACATGAAATTGGTTGTTTGTCATGTGTTTTAATACATTATACTTAGTAAGGTGTAAAAATTAATTATCATCATGTAATTTGACAGATACAATTATTCATGAGATCATGTAATGTGTTATAAGGTCCATTACAAGACATAATTAATGCATTAAGAATATTTTTTATAATTCATTATACAGGCTTCAAGTAAAGTGTTACCATAAATGTAATCAACATTGTGCCAAAAGTGGTGTCAATTGAGCTTAACTTGTATTGAAAGCAGACAGAAGCTTTAAATAAGCTAGTAAACGTAAGCCACTGAGTCATCACTGAAGTAACTCCAGAGAAAGGCTTTTGTTCAGTCGCTGCGGCGCAGGTCTCATCTGCTCTCTGTGCACGCTCACTCGCTCTCTGCTTTATTATCTGAGTGTCAGCTCCACATGTGGCAGTGAAAAATTTATTCCACACGTTTATGGCCGCTGGTTTATGTGAAGCTTCATCCCACCTGGCTTCTATAAACGTACAGTACAACTCCATTTTATGTAAGAATACAGAGAGATGAGGAAGTTTGGGAGGGGCAAGAGAGAGATATGTGTCAGAATGACTGATGTTACAGTGTAAAAATCCCATCTGCCCTCAAGGGTTATTGTTGTAATACTCCTCCTGCTATGATGTACGATTTATAAGTGCACACTCTTGCGAATCCAGTTTACGTTTCGCTCTCTCCCACTCACGTACGTCTAACTCCGACCCATCAGACCTCATTTACGTTTGCGTGTCTTGTGTTAGCGCTTTGTTTGGTTTGCCTGCCGTTTGGCTTTGATTTGGGAGACAGCGCTAAAAGCCTGGTGAAATCTGTAGAGAGATGTTTCAGGCCAAAACCTTTTTCCAATTACCCAGTCTTCATTACTGTGCTGTCATAGCTTGCTCTTTGGAACTCCAGGCCTTTACTTTATGGCTGTGGAACAAAAAGCCCCGCTGTTGTTTTTTCATATGGACTGATTTCCTGCTCACCCAGTTTAATACATGAGAATGGGACTCAGATATCATCCAGTAGGAGGCAGAGAGAAAATGGTGTTTTCTTGCCCAAACCGAGAGCCAGGAACGTTCTCTTCTGCAGCTTCCATGATGGTCGCCGTCCTAATGTGTCTTTATTCAATTAGGAAGCAGTGAGTAGGTATTCCGGCTCAATTATTTTTAGTTTGGGCCTCTTAGTATCTGATATTTGTAAGTTAGTTTTCTTTCAACAGGAAATGCAAAGTAGCAAGTCAATGAAGACATTCACATTAGGTTACTTCCATTTATGTGTGTTTCTAAGTTTTTAAAATTGATAAATGGAATAATTGATACGGGAGTAAAATGAATTGAGCGTGTGTTTCAATGCTGCCCAATGGCATTGATTTTTATGTAATGTTTGAGCAATGTCAGTATCAATTAGAGAAGTTGCCTAAAATAACATGTGTATTGTATTTATATTTAAAAGTCAAGTAAAATAATCATAATCATCAATATATATTGGGAAGAAGAAGACACTATATTTACATAATATCCTTACAAAATCCTTAATAATGAATTGCTTGAATAAAGGCTGAAGCTTTTCGTAGGCCGGACATCACTTTTGGCAACTACTGCAGTGTTGGGGGTAACGTGTTACAAGTAACACAAGTTACTTTGTTTTCCCATTTATTGACTGAAAGCTCTCCTGACCCCATGTTGAGAGAAATCAGGAGTAAGTGCAGAGGCGTTGTGTGCGCTGTGTGAACATGATGGTTATTATACAGTAGTTCTAGACTAATTGTGAACATGCATTTACTCATCTCACTCATTGCAAAAAAACTGATTCAGTATTTCTAAAAATCTATAAAAACCGTAAAATGCAAACTCAGAATATGACTCAAACCTGCAATAATTAAATGTTAATAAACACAAATATCCTTTATGTATTTAATACCATTTTAACTTAATGATACCACCATAGTTGTGTCAAAACAATCAAGTAAACAAACAATAAAAGCCCATTGGTGTGTCCGAAATCACATACTGTCTTAGTAGGTACTACATTGCTCTTTGTGACCATTGAAAATAAGCATGTTTTATATAGTATGAATAAGGCGTGGGCAATGCGGCAAAAATATCATTTCACTTTTTTTTTTTTTAGGAAAATCACGATAAATCTTTGTCATTATTTTATCTTTGTTATTAAAAAATAAGAACAAAGATACACATTACAAATACACATAATATACAAATAAAACAGCAGTATGTTTTTAGCAGTAGCATTCAAGAAATTTAATGGACAAAAACAAAAATAAAATATTACATACACTTCACTGTCTAAATTATACATTGATTCTTAGTAAAGCAACTGTATTAAAGTTCTTCAATTCTGTCATCATTTACTCACTCTCAAAGTTGTTTTAATCCTGAACGAGAGTTGTTTTAAACCTGAACTTTTTTTCCTACTATCAAAGTCAATGTGAACCAGAAACTGTTGGTTACCCACATTTTTCAAAATATGTTCTTTTGTGTTCAGCACAAGAAAGAAATTAATACAGGTTTGGGACAACATGAGAGTGAGTAAATAATGACAGAATTTTCATTTTTGGGTGAACTATCCCTTTATTGACAAGCAGCAGCATGTTTAGTAGTATTAGTCTGCTGTCACTTTAAGACCTGCATGCATCTAATATACAGGCACACATCTGTTTTTCTCTCAACTGTTTACTTTCACTTTAGACATTACCAACTGTTTTTATATGTAAACCTTGTGCTTAATTTGTCATTCTGTTCACCTGTGTTCCTCCCAATTCCCTCCTTATCCTGTGTATTTAAGCCCCAGTCTGTTCAGGGTGTACCAGTTGTGTATGTGTGTCTTCCTTCCCTTCCAAGTGTGGATTTACCCTGTGTGTTGGATTTAATAAATGACAGTTTCGTTTATCCACGGCTCCTTCGTTCCTTCCAGCAGCGTATCGTGACAGAAGACTCGACCAAGAAACAGTATAACTTCGTGTTCCCCCTCCGTCTTGTTTCCTCGTTTTATTCAGTGTTTTTTTGTTACTGTAGTTCCTCATGGATCCCCTCGCTGCCAAGTTCACCGCCCTAGCCCGCAAGGACCTTTCCCTGGTGGAGTATGCGGTTGAGTTCAGCCAGCTCGCCATTTTAACGGCGCTCGACGACGCTGAACTCACTGTTCTGGATCAGGGCAAATTACTATCGTCCCGTCGACCTCCCAGACACCTCTGGACTGAGCTGGAGGGAAGCCATTTTCCGGTGTCTGGAGAGCGTCTATCCCTGATCCAGAGCACAGCCAGACCCAGAGCCCAGCCCCGCTGAGTGGAGCGCAAACCCGAGCCCACCGCTGATGGAGAGCCAGAGCCCGTCGCGACTGACGAGCCATCGCCAAGGAGTGCGACAGAGCTGAGGATCGCCACGGAGCCAGAGCCTCTCAGATCGTCAGACCAGGTTCGAGAGCCGGCTACAATGCCTGCCGCGAGGGAGAAAGCCGCGGACAGTGAAAGCACGGAGAGGAGCTCCGCCCCCTGCACCGTGGTTGAGGGCGAGCTAATTACGGATCTGGGACTGTGCAACTCCAAAGCAGAGAGGGCTCCCATTACTGAGTTAAGCCCGGAAAGCCCGCTCCTGCCTCCTCCTCCGCTGTTGTCTGGCAGCCCCTCTGCTCGCCCTCAGCCCACGATCGGTACGGTGCGAGCTCCGCGGGTCTGCCATCCTCCATCGTCACCTTGGCTGGAGAAGCCCTTGCTTTCGCCTCCAGCCTCTAAGCCCCGGACTCCGCCTCGGCCTGTAGACCCAGCGGCTCCACCATGGCTCCTAGCTCCCTCTTCTCCACCGTGGTCCATCAGTCCACTGGCTCCGCCGGGCTCCCTCGTCCCTCCGGCTCCGCCTTGGTCTGTCGTCAACCATCCGTCGCCTCGGGACTCCACTCCTTTGGCTGCGCCTCGTCCCTCCGGCTCTGTCAGGCTCCTCCATCCCTTCAGCTCCTCCTCAGTCGCTCCGGCTCAACCGCAGCCTTCTGGATCCCCACCGCCGCCTCAGTTGCCGGAGCCATCTGCTCCGCCTTGGCCCTCTGGATCCTCCTCGTCACTCTGGCTCATCGGCTCTCCGTCTCTGCCTCAGGCTACTCCGCCACCTGCTCCGTCGCAGTCGGTTGGCCCCCTGGAGTCATCAGTCCTTCCTTCTCCATGGCTCCTCCCTCCATCGGCTCCACCGTGGGTCGTCATTATGGTTGTGGCCTGGGTCCCACCTGGCGCCGTATGCTCCAAGTCCCTCCTGTCATCTCCCTGGCTCCTTCCTCCGTCTGATCCGCCCTGGCTCCTCCTGTTTCCTCCTTGGCTCCTCCCTCCATCGTCACCTCCCTGGACTCTGTCTGCCGGCTCCCTCCCAGGTGTCCGTCCTCCTCCTGAGACTCCTGCCAGTTACCACCCGTCCCTCCATCTGTTGGTTCTACGGCGCAAAGACATATATGTCTTCATACTACATATGAATATATGTAGTATGAATGAAATCTGGATGTACTACAGCTACCATGTTGTCATTGTCATGTGACTTATGGCATTAGTTTGTATCGCTTCATTGCCATTCACAGCTCTCCTATGGCCTCACGGGATAGTAAAAGTATCCACCTTATGGGCACTGAAATTTTGGCGGAAATATCAGTAGGTCATCTGACTACTTTCGGACTACTGTCTTATGAATATGGCGAATTTGGCCTTACTACTCAATTCACATACTGTTTTTTGCCTACTATTTACTATTAGAGATATTCAGACACAGACCTTAACATGGTAATATGCCATAAAACACATGCCAATGCTATTATACTGCACCATTTTGTTTAACATGATCTAATATAACTTATTATTCAGAAAGTCTAAATCTTAAATACTGAGAAAAATGTTCTTAAAATGGCTCTAATATATTTTTTAGTTATTTTACTGGTTTACATGTGACGTTAACAATAGCTAGCATTTCACATTAGCATGTGACACTTTAGCTACTCTGACAGCACACTTCAGGAAGACTGAATAACCTTTTTATTGAAGTACCCTGACATGACCCAGCACAAGACAACATTAGCTGCAGGTGTACAAGACTGTGTTTCTATGTGTCTGAGTGTGTATATGAAGGAAAGTAAATCCAGACTGTCTTTGACCGTGTTTAGCACTACCAACGGATTCACCGCTCTGGCCCAGCTGCCTCCTCAGGTGAGTTACCTGTGCTGACAAACGCTCTAAACCCCCTGTATTCAGTGACTCGGGCGCCGTTGCTCCACGGTCAAATATCACTTAACACTGATTAACCCATGCTGGGCCTGCGCTGGGTCTTCACTTGCCCACCTGCCAGCTGACTGCCATTAGAAGTTCCCTTATCTAGTTTCAGATCTGTCTACAATAGAGCCCGGGCCTAGCCGAGGGGTTAAGGAGCCTTCTTAAATAATAAATCATTAGCTAAATACTTTTTGTTCATTTGTGTCGTGTTACACGTACCTCAATTTGCTACTCCCGGCACAGTGTCCCATTCAGCAGATGCCTCGTCTGTGTCTGCGCCGTCATCCAACCACTGCAAGCCAGAAATCCTTTGTTTCTCTCATTCTCTCTTTCTCTGTAGTGTGTTTGCTTGCTTCTTTATGTGGTTTTTGAGTCAGACTCAAGAAAAGAGTTGCAAAAGGATGATGAATTATGAATTGACCCTTTGTTAAGCTCCACCCTCTTCAGTTACTGTTGTCTGTTCAGTTATCTTTATAGAATGCTCTACAGGGATTGATTGGAGCTTCCCACAAACAGCATGATTATCAGTCAATTTTGTGCATAAAGTGGTAAGAATTGAATGTTATTTGTATGTGGGCTGGAATGTACCGACCCTGGATCAATATGAGCATTATGACATACACACACACACACACACACACACACACACATACAGAGGTACTCCTATCATCATGGGTTCATTGCATAGGAGCAATGGTTTTTCTACTGTACAAACTGTATTTTCTATCCCCTTACCCTAACCCTACCCCTAAACCTACCCCTCACACAAAACTTTCTGGCATTTTTACATTTTCAAAAAAACTTCATTCTGAATGATTTAGAAGCTTGTTTCCTCATTGGGACCACAAAAAAAAAATGTCCCCACAAATTAAAAAATTTGGTCTCCATAACATAGGGAATACCAGGCAACCACCCACCCACACACACATTCTTAAATATAACATTTTTTTTTTTTTTTTACGGGGGAGACGTTATGCATATTACAGGAATTTTAATTATATTTTAGCTCAAAATATACTAGAACTCTTATTTTGAAATGCATATGCTTTACTATTACTATTTACTAGTCGCAAATGTGAGTGAAACCCTCACACTGTCGAGCCCTAGGCAAAGTTTTATGTGTTTACCAAAAATGTTTACGCATGATAAACATTTGCACATGCACAGGAGAACTGTAGATATACGCTAACCGGAAACAGTAACATGAATATGTAAACATATTCCAAACGCAGGGACATTTTTGTGTTCAAACATGCAGAATGTTCATGCACATATAACATTTTCATTAATAAGTTTCCCATACTCCTAATGTTTTCTTATATACACTGGAAAAATTTAACGTTGATATGCAAGGTTTTTGTGTACATGAAGTTTCCCATCTTTCTCATGCATGTGCAAAAGTTTTTTTTTCTAGTAAATGTCACTTCAAAGGCTCCTTAGAAATGTAGCATGACAAAAAAAAATAGTGTCATATTTTTCATTGTTAATATACTTTCCTTAATAAGAATGAAAAATCCTTTTTTTTTTTTTTTTTTTTACATTTTCTCTGTCCTCCTCTCATGTCCTCTCTCATCATGTGGCCTTTATCATCTTTCTCTGTTCGTTGACATTTAATCGGCCATGCTCCCATAATACAACAGCCAATATTATTTTTCCACTCCACATTGGTGGGGTCACAGAGCTGCATAACAAAACAACTTTTCTTTGCAGACACACACACACACACACGTGTGTATTTGTTAGGCACACTCATGATGAAGCAGAGAATAGATTAGGCATTCTTTGGGTATGACTTGTGTAAAGTGATTATAAGTCATCTCAGCCCAATGAATTTAGACTCCTTGACGCCCCCTCTGTTGCTGCCCCCCAGTCAGATTCATGTAATCAGATTAAATGCTAACAGAGGCTCAAGAGTGCCTGGACACACACACATTGCTACTTTGATGCTGCTGTGTCGGAGACAGACGACATTAGTCCTGTCTGCGGCCCTTCAGCCCTGGAAGCATGTCATCTCAATCTGCAGAGAGAATAAAGAACGCCCCCTTAAGCTGATGCATTAGTAAACAGCGAATGCTCACACTCCTGCAGCTGCTGCTCTCTGCCTGTATTTGTATGTTTACACTCTTAAAAATAAAGGTTTTCAATAGGTCTTTGCAATACCTTTTAACAAAAGATACGATTATTTAAAGTGTTACCAAAGATACTCTTCTTTTCAAGCTGTATGGGTTTCTTGAGTGTATGTGGTTCTTGGATACGGCTACGGCTCTTTGGAGGTTGGAAAAATTGTTACATTGTATGTTTCGTTTTTTGAGTGACTTAAACTTGTTGAAATTATATCAATTTAAGTCTTTTATTTTCACTTTGTTGCAGAAAAATGCAGTGAAAAAAATCAAATCACCTGACATCTTCTACAGTTTGTAGACCAATTGTGAAATTCATTGCATTGTGTAATTAATTGCATTTAGTCATATTTTATTAATAATAATGCATAGTTTTATCTCTGACACCTCACTATGTATGACAACATTTTTATTAAAGAATGAAATAAATCTTGTTTATAAACATTTTTAAAACCAGGAAAGTTATGAAGTATCAACCCAATACTTCAATGTTTGTTTTATTATTATTATTATTATTATTTTCTTGCTACACTGCTACTTTTTGGAAAAAGTAGCTAGTTGGAAAAACTACACTATTTTGAAAGCAGCTTAATTTAGTTGTTATTTCTAGTTAGTTACACATCAACACTGGTTTAGGGTTGGGGTATAGTAATTAAAATTCACTCAGTTTAAAAGGAACAATAAAATCCAAGTAATCCACATCGGTCTCCTAGAAGTGTATCTGTCATGTTACGCTGCCGGAAGGAACACGGAGCCGTGGATAATCGAAAGAGTCTTTAAATGGTAGCCAACACAGAGGGTAAATCCAACACAGGGAACAGGAGATAGACACACGTACATCACTGGTAGACCCGACAAATACAAACTGAACAGACTGGGGCTTATAAGGACTGGATAACGAGGGACAAAATAGATAGAGCTGGAATCAAATTAACACAATTAACACGAGGAGAAACTGGGTCACGGGGAGCAAAACACAGACAGTCCAGAACCCTGACATATTGGCCCCCTCCCGGAAGGTGCGTCCTCACACCATAGAACAACAGAGGCGGGGAAATGGGTGGGAACTTGGGAGGAGGCTCAGGAGGAGGATGGACACCCGGGAGGGGGCTGACAGACAGAGACCAGGGAGGCGACGAAGGAGGGAGGAGCCAGGGAGGAGACAAAAGGGGACCGGAGTAGGAGGAGTCAAGCAGGACCCAGGCCACAGCCATGATGGCGACCCACGGTGGAGCCGACGGAGGGAGGAGCCATGGAGGAGGAATGGCCGCTGACTCCAGGGGGCCGACCAATGGCAGTGGAGCAGGTGGTGGAGGAGTCCGAGGCGGAGACGGAGAGCCAACGAGCCAGGGGGATGCTGAGGATCCGGGGGGCCAGGGTGGAGCCGAGGGCTCTGGCGACCAAGGCGGAGGCGGAGATCCGGAGATCCGCGGTGGAGCCGGAGCGACTGAGGTGCACCAAGGTGGAGCTGGCGGGAGGAAGGAGCCCAATAGAGCCGGTGGGATGGAGCGACGAGGTGCAGCCGAAAGAGTCCTGAGGCGATGGCGGGTCGACGCCCGACCAAGGCAGAGCTGGAGGGACGAGGGAGCCCGGTGGAGCTGGTGGATCGACGGGTGACGGTGGAGGCAAGGAAGCTAGG
>NW_015634006.1:80011-80545 GCF_001515625.1 Sinocyclocheilus rhinocerous
TAGGAGCCGAGGTGGAGCCGCTGGGTCTACGGGCCGAGGCGGAGTCCGGGCCGAGGAGGCTGGAGGCAGAGGTGAGGGATGCTCCAGCCATGGCGACGATGGAGGATGGCAGACCCGCGGAGCTCACACCGTATTGATGGTGGACTGAGGGCGAGCAGAGGGGCTGCCAGATGACAGCTGCCAGTTGGGTGGGCATTCGTGAGCCTCCGGGCTCTCAGGGCTGCCCTTGGGGATCAGAGTCCACTCCTGGCTGGACTGGGAAACAGGAGCCCCAGCAGTCCCAGATGTATAATCAGCTCACCCTCAGCCGCAGTTCAGTGGGCAGCGCTCCACTCTGCGCTCTCACCGTCCACGGCTTGCTCCCTCGCAGTGGGCGTGGTAGCCGGCTCTCGCACCTGGGTCTGACGGGTTGAGCTCCACGTCCGGGGCGATCCTCCGCTCAGTCGCTCGGCTTTGCGCTGGCTCGTCGATCGTGGCGGGAATTGGCTCTTCGTCATCGGTGGGCTGGGGCTGATGCTCCGCACCGCGGGGGGA
>NW_015634006.1:80641-80817 GCF_001515625.1 Sinocyclocheilus rhinocerous
CGGTGGAGCTGGTGGATCGACGGGTGACGGTGGAGGCAAGGAAGCTAGGAGCCGAGGAGGAGCCGCTGGGTCCATGGGCCGAGGCGGAGTCCGGGCCTCGGAGGCTGGAGGGGGAGGAGAGGGATGCTCCAGCCATGGCGACGATGGAGGATGGCAGACCCGCGGAGCTCACACCG
>NW_015634006.1:81332-85698 GCF_001515625.1 Sinocyclocheilus rhinocerous
GGGAATTGGCTCTCCGTCATCGGTGGGCTCGGGCTGATGCTCCGCACTGCAGGGAGATGGTGGGCTGGGCACTGAGATCATCCATGGGGCAGGTGGTGGGTGGCGATCCGTTTCTCACCAGAGTCCACTCCACGAAGGCGATGAAATCCTCTCGAGGACCATCTTCGGACGACGGCGCTCTGCTCGCGGTGTTCAAGCTCGCATCATAGAATTAGCAGAGCGTGTCATCCGGCTAGCTGTTGGTGCTTGCTAGCAGCTGAAATAGTCTCGTATGGTCCTCAAGAGATCTACCCCCCTGCTCCAGCAGGAGGAGGAGGAATTCCGGGTAAATCCAACACAGAGGGTAAATCCAACACAGGGAACAGGAGATAGACACGTACATCACTGGTAGACCCAACAAATACAAACTGAACAGACTGGGGCGTATAAGGACTGGATAACGAGGGACAAAATAAACACAGCTGGAATCCAATTAACACAATTAACACGAGGAGAAACTGGGTCATGGGGAGCAAAACACACACAGACAGTCCAGAACCCTGACACTAACCTGCTGCAGTAAGTTTCCAAATACAAGAGAGAACAATAAAGATATCTGATGTTTAATAGAGATAGGTGATAACTGGTTTGACAAATATTTTTCACAGATATTCAAAATGTTCTATCTATCAATAAACACAGCTGGAATCCAATTAACACAATTAACACGAGGAGAAACTGGGTCATGGGGAGCAAAACACACACAGGCAGTCCAGAACCCTGACAGTATCACTATTCCTATCAATAAAAATTGCAACAACAAAAAAACAAAACACCAAAACAATTGTTTATACATTCTCTAATACATTTGATGGAATTCTAGGATTCTAAGTCATTGTAGCACTGCATGCAAGTAACATATTACCTAGTATTTCAAAACATTGTGAATAACAATTACAATGCAATTAAATTGGAATTATTATCTTATAACTAAATTAGCTTTAGGGCCATCTGAAACAAACTGGAATAAAGAAGGGCCTGTTGTTTCGCTGTGGGTGGTTTCACCATAGGCCATAAACCCAAATTTATGCTATGTGTGCATTTAAATAGACTTACGGAGTCACAATTTACAACCATAATCATTCTGCTTTTATATTGACTGGTAAGTTGATAGATTTTATCTTTGGCATTATTTGGTAAAGCCTAACATCTTGCACTTGAATAAGATCTTTGGAGATAGCACTTAAAAGCCATTCGGAAAACACTAATTTGCAAAGAGTTCCAAAGCAGGATTTGTTCTGATCATGTACCCTGGTGATTTTAGTCTTGCCCAACTGAAAGATCAAGAAAACGGTCTGTGATTACCATAACTGGTATGTCGACATGTATTTGACCAGCTTAGGCCGAGAGGCAGCATTTATGAGCATAACTTAACAACAAGATTGACACTTCATTCAACTAGTTTCATAATATGACCAGTCATAAAGACAAAACATGCTGTTCATCATATATAATAAATCATTAAAAAGGCACAGTCATTTTTGCCATTAAAAACATTTTGTCACATAAAGACATGAACAGAGGCGGACAAAGTACTCAACTCCATTACTTGAGTGAAAGTACAGATACTGCTGGTCAAACATTACTCCATTACAAGTAAAAGTTGTAAAGACAGATTTTTACTTAAGTCAAAGTACAAAAGTACTTGCTTTTAAAAGTACTTAAGTACCAAAAGTAAATTTCCTTTTTTATGTCAATGCACATATTTTTTATTGTTGTACGTAATACTTGCAATACCTCTGAAGCAACTTACAATACATTACACCTACTGAATACACTGACTAGCTTGTAGTATCTTTGGAATAAAGAGCTTTTAGAATGTTAAAAACAAAAAATAAATAACAATTATTATTTAACACCCCTACCCACCCTAGGTAATATTTTCACTATTTTAATTAGGAGATGCACAGCAGTTCTTCTGTGGCTTTATAGGTAATATTTTCACGTATACAATTTAGCAAAAATAGACAATATTGTGTCTAATACCACAATATTAACTTCTTATTATTGAATTGTTGTAAATAAATATCACATGCTGAGAAATCACTTCATGTAGCCCTAAAAGAGTGATTACTGATAAGCTGCCTGAAAAAAAGAAAGTCACGTTTTAGAGAAGAAAAAAATCACCCACTGACTTTCAAAGCTGCTACATAGTAACGACTTTCTACTTCGAGGACTTTGATAGAAATGTAGTGGAGTGAAAAGTACAATATTTGTCTTTCAAATGTAGTGAAGTTAAAGTAATAAGTTCCCAGAAAAAATAAAATAGTACTCATGCTTAAATATGCTTAAAATCATGCACACTTGTGGAACAACTAAAAGATAACACATAATTTTTTTTAAAAAGCCTGCACGCATACAATATATAATAATAAGTACATGTACCCTCCTAGTGTACACAGTAAACTTTGGGCTTAAGATGAAGACTACAGTCACATGAGCAGCCTAATAAAATCAGTTTTGTTTTACATGGAGCAGGTTATCTCATGGGGGCAGCCACGTTGATCACATGACTAGCCGAATACAGCATGTTTTATCAAGGCAACCCACATATTATAAGACACATAATAAAAAAATAAAAAATAAAATCCTGACAGCTAATCGTGCATTTATACAGTGGCACTGGTAGCCAAACACCTTTGATTTTACGCAGTGTTTCATCCACGGCAGTAGGTGTCAGTACAAGTCAAAGACAAGTGACATATTAGCCAGTGCAACATTAGCAAAAAAATGCATCTTTTACTGATCAAAAATTTTAATAATTAGAGAAACGAGTGCTTGCTTTCTTTTTAATCTATGTTTCCCTGCAATAAAGTTATTATGGGATGCTTTTGGGATGCCCAAAGAATGTTTTTGGGTGGGTAGGTATGTATGTATGTATTTAAACAATAAAGTGTATTATTTATTTATTTAAACACATTTCTTTATACAAATGTATTTATTTATTTATGTCTAACCAATCTCTCTCTCTCTTTCTCACTTGCCTTTTTCTCACCCTTCCTCTCTGTCCCTGCCCCCACAGGGTTTAGCGGTGCTGATAGGCATCTCTGTTGGAGTCTGCCTGCGTTTCTGCAGACAAACTGCCTCCACCAGCCACACTGTTCTCCCTGGGAACCCTGCATGAACCCTCCACTCCTTTATTGCACCCTCTCCCCCGGCGCACGAGCCTGTGCGCCAGCCTGCCCTCCGCCCACGCTGGGCTATGGCGGGACCCTCACACAGGTCAGGGTTCGGCCTTTTTGTTCCACTGTGAAGTACAGTAAACCAAAAATAGCCTATCGGTGCTGGACGTGTGTTTATCTTGGAACCGTATTGTATGTCCTGTGCAATGCAGCCGTGGCGGCCATCTTGCATGGCTCTCTGCCTACGCAAATCGGCATCTGCCTCACGTGCGACCGTTTGCTTTTGCCGTAATGGGGGACGATAAAACGGGAGTGGCAAAGTGTCTCCTCTTTCTGCTTCCTGTGACTGACCTTCGGATGACCTCGGGAACTCTGGGCCACTCAGAAGGCAGTTGTTTTGTCCGCAGCGTGCGCATTCCTCCTAGGCTATCTCAGCCATCACTTGACAGGAATTATATAATTGCTGCCTGTGATCTCATTCTCCTCAAAGAGTATTTTGAAGTTTGCTTCCCTTTCTTTCCCTTTTGGTTTCCCCTCCCACTCTTTTTAATGTTAAAATTGCTCACATTAAATCACCCTCTTCCTTCGATCCCCTCAACATTTTCTCTCACAGTATTTGGCATTCAATCCCTCTGTTCTTGTCAAATTGTTTATGATACGCTTATCGCTTTAATGCGTGTGTGTGTGTGTGTGCGTGTGGAGGTGCATGCTGAACCGTGCTCATTTAGCAAACACAGAGATGAAGTGATACCATGTAACATTTATATATGACTACGCAGTGTGATGACTATCCTGTGTAGTACCTGTAAATGGGACTCTGTGACACAACCAGACCAGTACTGTCAAAATGTTAAAGCAGAACTGCAGATCTGCATTTACTCACACACACACACACACACATACACACACACACAGTCTGGTCAGCTATCCTTGTGGGGACTCTCCATAGGCGTAATGGTTTTGCTACTGTACAGACCGTATATTCTATTGCCCTACACCAACCCTACCCCTAAACCTACCCCTTACAGGAAACTTTCTGCATTTTTAGATTTTCAAAAAACTTCATTCTGTATGATTTATAAGCTTTTGTACCCGTGGGGACCACAATTTAGGTCCCCACCGTGACACGAGTCCCCATGAGTCTGTGTGTAGTCAGGTTTAAGTCCCCACCAGGATATATAAACCAGTACACACACACACACACA
>NW_015634006.1:85829-86101 GCF_001515625.1 Sinocyclocheilus rhinocerous
ATATATATATATATAGAGAGAGAGAGAGAGAGAGAGAGAAAGAGAGAGAGAGAGAGAAATACATCCATCAATAAATCAATAAACTGTTGAATTTGTGTCACTTGTCACTTTCTGGATCTGTAAGCCTGACTGCAGTTCACACATCACCATTAGGAGGCAGTAGTGTTCTTTAACAGACACAGACGTGTGTGTGTGTGTGTGTGTGTGTGTGTGTGTGTGTGTGTGTGTGTGTGTGTTGCTAGATGTGTGTATGTGAGTGTGTGTGTTCGTGT
>NW_015634006.1:86943-110648 GCF_001515625.1 Sinocyclocheilus rhinocerous
CTTGTGTGTGTGTGTGTGTGTGTGTGTGTGTGTGTGTGTTGCTAGATTTATAGAGGGTGGAAATGCTGTTATTATATATCATCTTCCTCATCTATCCTGGGGTTGAAAAAAGCATCTTTCCTAGGGCAGGCTGATCATCTTCTGCATGTTTATAGAGAGGCGATGCTGACATCTCTCACTCCCTCTTACATTCCTCCTTTCCTTGGATGGAGAGGACAAATCTGGCCTGTCTGGTCTGTTATTAGCGATGCCTGATCCTTCTCTGACAGCATGAAATGAGATTTTAACTTGTGAGATGAAATCAAGTACAGACCCCGGTGTTGTTTTGCATCATGTATGTCTGGGAATTCTTTGGAGAGGTTGATCTCAAGCCTATAGGAATGATGTCATGCTTGTTACAGGTTTTTTTGTTTTTTTTTTGGTGAGATGCTTTAGTTCTTGTTCTGAAAAGAAAAACACCACAAAAAAACCTTACAAAAATTACTCTGACAGTACCATGGTACACTGATTGTATCAGATGGTAATACCATGGTACTTTTAATAAATGCCAGGATACTTAATGACTTCCATATACATATACCATGGTATTTACACTACATGGTAGTCCAAGGAACATGATACCTGTGTGAAAAACCATGGTACATTAATAGGAAAGAAAAAAACATGGTACTCCAACATACTTGGTATGGTAATGCCATTATACTTATGTAAATAAAAGAAAGGGTATGGTACCATAGTATTACCATGGTAGTCCAGGGTTTTGTAAAGAATACATAGTATTACCACGGTACATTACCAAAAATCATTACCATGTTAACTGTTCAAAAACCTTGTTAATACACCATTTTCTAAGAAAATGAAAGAGAGAAAAGAACGATGAAGACATGTTCTTGGTTCTCCAGATTACTTTAAAAATATCATATTATCATCATGGCACATGTCCAAAACTCCTGATTTAAGAAAGAAAGAAAGAAAGAAAGAAAGAAAGAAAGAAACAAACAAACAAACAAATTCACATCCAGACATGTGAAGATATTACTAAAAACACTTTAGACTAACATTATCATACCATTGTGCTTGCTAAAAGAAATAAATTGTTGAAAGAAAAACAGAAACAAACAAACAAACAAACAAACAGAAAGGAAACAAACAACAACAAAAAAGTATATTTCCATCTAAAAATACCAAAGTCGTAAAAAACTTAGTACATCATTTTCACACCATTGAACTTGCTAAAAAAAAACAATCAAACAAACAAACAGTCAGACAAATAAAGAAGCTATCAAAGAAACAAATCTCAAGCTATCAAAGAAACAAATCTCAAACAAACAACATACTAGATTTTTATTTTATCTTGGTACATGTCTAACATTATCATCCATTGTAGAGAAAGAAAGAAAGAAAGAAAGAAAGAAAGAGAGGCTGACAGAAAGAAAGAAATAAAGAAAGAGAGATCAAATGAACAGTACAGATAAGAGCAGAGAAGCGCTGAAGAGCATTAGTGTTCCCATCGAGCAGTCAGGCCACCCTCAGAGAACCTTGAGCTGTGAATGATGAATCATGTTGTGGATTGCAGATTGCAGATGCATTCAAAAACAGCCTCATATTTTACACTTTTCAAGACAGATTAGCTCGCTCCTAGAACTGAGACCAGCCTTTATGAGAGAGAGAGAGAGAGAGAGAGAGAGAGAGAGAGATTTGGGAGCTGAAGGAGCATCTTTCTCTCCTCCCATTCCCAGCGTTTCACCATCCGTTTACGTTATAAACAAACACATGTAAGGACATGTAAGGTTTCACTTGAAATCCATAAATGAATTTCATCCATCCGCCACATACATATTATCGTACAAGTGCTAATTAAGAAAAACATGCCAGACCAGGATATTAATACATACACGCCGCCCCTCTCCACTGCACAAAAAAGCCCCCGCAGACGGCAGAATGAAGGTACGAGAACAAGAATAGGGAGGAAATTTGCTTGAAATGTAGCTATGAGCCTGCAAAGATCTTATTACATAGATGGCCGATAAACATCTCAACTGGAATAATACTTTGCACAAGCTGTACATTTAATTAAGCATTCATATGTGCGGAGCGACGGGAAAAAAGAGGGAGAGAGAGAGGAGAAGAGAGATTGCATTCATCCTCAGCCTTTGTCCTTTTCTTCCCTTTATAATTGAGCGTTGTGAGGATGAGAGGAGGTGAAGACAGCGAGCGGGAGTTCGTCTCTTAACTTTGTGTCTTATTTAAAGCTTTACACATGTTTTTCTGTTAGCACACTCACTACCTCCCATTGCTGCCCCCAGGGTACTCACTTTGAGGTGTGTGTGTGTGTGTGTGTGTTGGCCTGTGGCTTTGATCTTAACAATCCTAACATATTTGTTTTTGTCTTTGCTTGCATTCTGACATCTTTTTGTGTGCGTTGTGTTACATTTATGTACATATTTGTGAGTGATTCATTGGTTAAGGCCAGTAGCAGTGGCTCAGTGATGTGTGTGTGACAATAGATGTGTATATGTGTGCATCAGCGCGTCAGGAGGAGCCAGTCTCCCATTTGAAGCTGCCAATAGGAAACACTTGTCTAAACAGGACAGGGAGCTGTTGCTTCAATCTACCAGTGCACTGCTAGACACTGGAGTATTACTGTAAATGTCTAATGGTTTAAGATCTGGACTGCTAATGCAACATTTGCAGGTTTATGTTCTCAGGCAAAGAAGAAACATTATTTATTAAATTATTACTATTGCTATTGCTTAAATTTTGGGTTGGTGATTTGAAAACCCCTCTAAACCTATTTATTAAACTTTGGAGTAATTTATCCCACACCGTTTGTCCTATACATCCTACATGAATGATGCATCTACTTATACAAAATACTTACTTTTATTCCTCGCAGATGATAAAACAGGCAAAAACATATAGACGTACGAATCAATAATATGCTGCATTGTTGGCAAGTATATCTTGTTACGTTGCATATTTAATTTAGAAAGTGGTGTTCAGTTATAACACATTTTCCATTTCACATTTTAATCTAGTAAGAATGCTTTTGTTTTTCTGATATTAATATATATATATATATATTATTCTTTTTTTTTTTTCATCTAGTTTGATGTAAAAATGTCTTAAAATATTAACGTATAATAATTACAATATAATGTTTATTAATTCATTATTTTAATAAATGAATTAATCAATAGCCCAGTAATAATTATCGAGCGCATTGCAGTGTGGGATTCAACATTTCCTATAGTGTTGTCTGTTGTATACTGCCCATTTTGACAAATATAATAGGTCATCCAGGTCTTTTGTGCATGCTGAAATTTGCATTCACATACTGTAGAAATAGTATGAATATTATGCTATTCCGAACATAGTAAGTTTAATGTCTTTCTGTAAATAACTATTTCGTTTTTTTTAAATCTAATTTTGGGTAAAAAAATGTCTTGGGTGTGTCTGATTAAATAATGAGTCAAGGAGATGTTAAAAGTCACAGCTGTTATTGTTTGTAAAGGTCAAGTTGGCCGCATTGCATTATGGGATATGGCGATTCATGCATTGTGATCTGTTGTATAGTGCACATTTTGACAAATACATGTAAAAAGGTCATCCAGGTCTTCCATGCATACAGAAAATGTATACTGTGCACAATATGTATACGACATATTGCAGAAACAGTATGAGTGCTACGCTGTTCCTTTCTTGTCTTTCTCAACAATCCTAAAGAGATCATCTTTTACTCAGCATCATGTCATTCTAAACCTCTATCACCTTCTTTCATATAGAATATAAAAGATGATATTTCGAAGAATGTCTGTGTTTTCTGTCCATCCAAGTGATCCATTTCAAAATATCTTCTTTTTGTGTTCCACTGTAGAAAGAAGGTCATCTCTTTAAGGGGGTGTTTACACAACACCGTTTTCATCTAAAAGTGGAAAACTCTTTATGGATTTTGATCATTCAGTTACATGACAACTGCATTTTGGGGGACTGAAAGCACACACATTTAAAAACGGGTTTTCAAAGTGCAAGTTTTTGAAAACGAGACCATTATCGTCTCTGTGTAAAGTGACATTACTGGTCTGGTATGCATAATACAGTGGTTTTAGTCGTTTTCATGGATCCATGTGAATGTGGGATCATTTTGACAATGTTGTCGTCTGTACGTGAAACTTTTCAAAAACGCAAAGGAAAAACATTCCTTTTTTAGTACAATCATTGTCATTGTGAAGCAATATTTTAAGAGGACAAAACTCATTTTGAGTATTGATAGTGTTTTATAATGCTGTAAGTTTATTAATTTTTCGATCGGTGATTTAGTGAAATCAATTTTTGTTTTTACACAAAAAATGGAGATATCTCTGCTTGTATTGGATACTAACTCTCTCACTGCCCCCATTCACTAGTACACACACACCGAAACACACACGCACGCATGCACGCACGCACGCACACACACACACACACACAGCCGTTAATTCTTTGAGAGGGTCAGGAATTGAGCAATAAAGAGAATTGGTGCTGCATTGTGAGAGATGAGGTCGCTCTCTTGGGGTCTTTCCTAGATGTGTGTGAACAAAGATTAAGCCCCTCACACACATGCACACACACACACGCTCAAACACACAACACACCATAAATTCATTTTCTCACTTGTGACCTTTCCACACAAATCACAAATAAATGTCTGACAGAGCCTGTTGGCATGTAGATTTACTATATACAACATTTTTGGATATGAGGCTTTTAAGTATTATTTATGTATTTGTTTATTTATTATCTTACCACATATACATCTGTTCAAATTAACTACAGCTTTTGGACACTTAACAGAAACATTTGCAGAAAGATTTTTGCATATTTTACAAAACTGTAAGTTTCAGTTAACTGCAATAGTGCCATACATGCAGGTGCAAATGGAGATAACAACAATGCACCATAGTAAACATGGTTACTACTTGTTACTACAGTAAAACCAAACGAAATTATTGTGGGATACTCTTCATATAAGAAGCTTTTTTTTGTCATTTGACATGACACTCTCTTTTCTGTCTTTATTTAAAAATACATTAAAATTACAAACAATGATTTGAATACACCTATTCTATAATGAGCATATATATCTTCGACATCCTTCTGTCTTGAGAGACAATGGAGTATCTGCGCCCGGGTCAGTCTGTTGTGGAATTGCAATGCCTGTTGTGGCTAAACAGTCCAATACGAGAGCGGCAGAGTCTGTTGCAGTTACTACAGGTGAAGCCTGAGGCTGCTTCTGTGGGCACTGACTCTACTCTCTGCCGTCTGCGCTGCCTTTTCAAGTCTGCAGGATTCAGGCTTCCGGCTTTCAGGTCACGCTTGCAGACGTCTTTGTACCAGAGCACTGGTCTGCCTTTTGGTCTGGTGCCGGAGGCGTGCTCGCCATACATGATGTCCTTAGGAATCCGGCCATCCTGCATTCGGCAGACATGGCCGAGCCAGCGTAGGCGTCTTTGTGAAAGGAGCGCGTGCATGCTGAATGGTTTTGCCTGGCTGACATCCTGGCCCATGACGTTTGTTTTCTTTAGGCTGATGGTCAGCCCAAACTCATCAGAAGTGCGAGCGAAGCTGCTGATGAGACGCTGTAGTGCTTCCTCGGTATGGGCAATCAGGGCGGCGTCATCAGCAAACAGCATCTCCCTAATCAAGACCCTGCACACCTTGGTCTTTGCGCGCAGACGTGCAAGGTTGAAAAGGTCGAAGTCCAAGTCGAAGGCCTTGGTCAGGTCGATAAAGGCGATGTAGAGTGGCTGTCTCTGCTCCCGGCACTTCTCCTGTAGCTGTCTCAGTGAGAAGATCATGTCGATCGTTGATCTCTGGGATCTGAAGCCGCACTGCGCCTCTGGGTAAACGCGTTCAGCCAGCACTTGGAGTCTGTTCAGCACCACGCGGGCGAAGACCTTCCCCACCATGCTCAGCAAGGAGATGTCGCGGTAGTTGTTACAGTCACTGCGGTCTCCTTTGTTCTTGTAGAGCGTGATGATGTTGGCGTCTCGCATGTCCTGAGGAACTGTTCCCTCCTCCCAACACTGAAGTAAGAGTTCATGAAGGTGGTCGAGGAGGACACTCTTCTTGCCAACCTTGATGACCTCTGGGGGAATGCCGTCACTGCCTGGAGCTTTGCCACATGCTAAAGAGTCAATGGCCTTGCTGAGCTCGTCTACAGTGGGCAGAGCATCAAGTTCCTCCATCTCGGGCAAGGGGGTGGTGCTCTCCATTGCAGTGTCAGTGACGACGTTCTCCCTCGAGTATAGCTGCTGGTAGTGCTCCGCCCATCTCTCCATCTGCTTACCGCGGTCTGTGATGACGTCATCTGTAGCGGACTTCAGGGGAGCGATCTTGATGGTGCTTGGGCCAAATGCTTTCTTCATGCCCTCATGGCGCGGATGTTCCCACAGTCTGCGGAGAGCTGAATGCTCTGACAGAGGTTCAGCCAATAATCATTGGCGCATTTCCTGGCAATCTGCTGGGCATCATTTCTGGCCTTCCGGAGTGCAGCTAATGCCTTCTCTGAAGGCTCGCGCTTGTAGTCTAGCAGAGCTGTACGTTTGGCTGTGATGGCTGGCACAATTTCGGTTATTCCTGCTTCAAACTAGTCTGGGTTTTTCTTCTCCCTCTTTCCGAAGGTTGCCATGGCTGAGTTGTAGATGGCGTCACGGATGTGGCTCCATCTCTCTTCAGCGCTGTTGTCTGGGCAGTCCTTGAGGGCCACAGGTGTCGCCAGGACACTCGATGGCAGGGTATGGTTGAGAAGAACGTGTTTGAGATGCACAGGTCATGGTATGAACAAAGTTCTAACAGTCTCTGTCCATTTTCGTTAAGCTTGCCAATGCCAAAATGGCCGATACAACGGGGCCAGGAGTTGTGATTGGCTCCGATCCGGGCGTTGAAGTCCCCAAGTAGGAACAGGTGTTCTGTGGTAGGGATCTCTTTGATAGTGGTCTCAAGCTCTTCATAAAGCTGAGGAGCAGAGTGAGCAGAGGAGCAGAATGTAGGAGCATAGATGCTCAGGATGTTGACAGGACCTGAAGAGGTAGAGAGGCGAAGAGAGAGGATTCTGGGCGTACCTCCAGAAGGCGGCTCAATTGAGGACAGCATGGAGTTCCTCACTGCAAATCCAATGCCGTGTATTCAAGGCTCCTCAGGCTCCTTTCCCTGCCAGAAGAGCATGTAGTCCTGTTCTCTGAGGCTGCCGTTGGAAGGGAGTCTGGTCTCCTGTAGAGCAGCAATGTCGATGTCCAGTCGTTTCAGCTCATGGTTGATGATGGCTGTCTTCCTGGCATCATCAACTTGTTGTAGTTCGTCAGAGTGTCCAGGGCACATGGTTCTGACATTCCAGCTTGCCAGCTGCAGGGCTGGCTGTTTGTTTTTTTTCCTTCTTATTTTGCCTGGTGCAAGTTTTGCAGTCTGCTTTTCGGTCGTTTCCCTAAGCTCCAAGCACCCATTGAAGCAGACAGACTGTGGCGGGTCAATATATATTTATATATAATGATTGAGATATGTACAGTCCCATCTATTCAAGGTGTAAGCCATTAAATTATTATTTTTTTAATGGTGTAAAAAAAAACATATGAAACTAATATGAATATAAAGCTTTTTTTTCTTTTTAATAAAACTTTTTACTTTATTTGTCTTCATTCTTTTACCTAATTGTGGTAAATAGTTTCATTAGTTTATCTGTTTTTCTTTTTATTTGTGCTGAACATTAGTTTCATTGTGGTAAATAAAACAGCATGGAAAATACACTTTACCATGGTACATTTTGGGATGTCACATAACACACAACACACACGTAAACACACACGCTCCCACACACTAAGACGCTGCTGTGAGGCCTGATGTAAATGAGTTAAACTGATGAAGGAGGGGTCGGTCCTGAGTGAGGCGGGTGGGGTGCGACGGACAGAAAATGAGAGAGAACTAAGACAACAGTATCAGTTCTATTATCACATTAAAAATGACTGGGGGCTGCCCAGCTTAAGGCGGGCGTTAGCTTACCAGTGGGACCCGATGATCCCTCCCACCGTCGGAGACAACCCGTAGCACCCGAGCTTACGCCAATCCGCTCTGGGCTTATAACTCGTAACTGCCGTCTCCCGTGTTGTGTTGTCGCTGGAACAGCGATACTGGAGTGACCTCTCCAGGGCGCAAGCCTGGGCGGAGTGTATGGAGATCTTGGGATGCCCAGTCGTCGAGATGCCCCTCTCGGCCTCACCAATGTAGTCCAAAGGAATGCAGAGCAGTACATTTGGCACCAGCTTGGCTGCAGGAGCTGCCGAAATGCCGGGGTCATTGTTAGGGGCCCCGTCCTTCCCCCCTCCCTCCTCCTCCTCCTCTCTGTGTAAGGCTGCTGCTCTTTTCTCTTTCACCCTTTCTTTTCGTCATCCCTCACTCTCCTCGTCTTTTCTGCCACTGCGTAAACACAGCTGCGCGAGGACTAGAATGAGACACACTCCCGGCCTTGTGTCCACAGGACTGCACCTGCAGGGCCGGGGTCATTGTTAGGGGCCCTGTCCTTCCCCCTCCCTCCTCCTCCTCTCTCCGGAGGGCTGCTGCTCTTTTCACTTGCACCCTTTCTTTTCGTCATCCCTCACTCTCCTCGTCTTTTCTGCCACTGCGTAAACACAGCTGAGAGAGAGGCGCTCACGTGCCGCCCCACGGAGCCTTCTGCCAGAGGCCTGCTCCGGCCGCAGGCACACGTGCGGGTGTGAGATTATGTTTGCACTTCTGAGAGTTTGTGTGAGTCCGTCTCTGCGTGTGTGTGTTTACATCTGAATGTGTGAGTAAATGTTAGCGCGAGTCATTGTCTCAATATCTGTCGGCTTTTTTAATGCTGATGAGTTTGCTCAGGGCTGTCTGTTTGTTTGCTCTGGAGGAAAGTGTGGCGGTTTTAACAACACCGCTCATTGTTGGCTCATTCGTCTTTATGGCACAGCATTTCGGGTCCAGACACACCTGCCCATCGCTTTTATTTTGGGTTGTGTGTTCTAATGTATTATGTCTGCATGTAAATTGTGTGTGTTTGTGTGATTGATATATACTGCCAGAAAGTCTGTTTACCTATGAAATTAGTTTTCATATCTCATGTCTTTTTCCTTTGACTTGCTGGATATCTTACAAAAATTATGATGGTTGCCAATTTCATGCATCATGATATTTACATGATATACCAAGCTACCAAGGTATGTTTTCCAAAAACATGAAAGTACCATGGTCATTTATTTAGTGACATTATACTGCTAAGTTGGTCATTGATATTCAAATTATGACATCTGATTATGACAAATAATTTCAAAATATAATAGTAATAATAATAATAATAATTAAAATTTTTATGCATATTATGAAATTATTCGCATACTGCATCTGTTACAAAAATTATGACAATTGCCATATTCCAATTGTCATATTCCAACCAACTGGACCTTATTTACACACGACACTGCTCCACTGATCATGTGCTTGTTACTCCACTACACACCTTTCACCATTTACATGATATTTCAAGCTACTTCAAAAGGATATGTCCAAAAAACATGATTGCAGCATGGCAACTTTTGTTTTTGATTATACTAATAAATATAGTTTTATAATTAGTTGACATTCAAATTATATATATGCAATTATTATGGTTGTCGTTGATGTGTTATTAAATCTTGATTAGATAATTACATTTAAAATGGTTGAATAAATGACTTCTTTTAGTTTTGTGTGTGAACGACTGTCAGTCATTTATTCAGGTAGTTCAGGACAGGTAGGGTGTGTGTTTGTATTTATATAATGAATGGCGTCCCCTCAGTACCAGTGGCTGGTATTCTAACCATGCAGGGCTTTTACAGCTTTGCTGTGCCTTTTATTTATAAAAAAAAAAAAGCCCTGCATCAGTCTCCTCAGGTTAAAACAAACACACACGCCCACTCTCCTCTCACACACACACCCTCCCTGCTCTCCTCTCTGGCTCCAGTACCCCATCCAGGGGGCAATAAACTCGTTATCTCCCTCTTTCAGATCCTAATCTGAAGGCTGGCCTGCACATTGCCAGGTGACCCTGGGTGGGGGCTGCTAGGGCTTCTTTAAATCCCCCGCTTTCCCCTGCTTGTCAGCACCCCTCTAGCTCATTCTACCCCTGAGCCCACCCCCTGCCTGAGGGCTGCCCCGCCACACCACTGCCCCGCTCCAACAGCAATTAATCCATCTATTGATCACAGAGTGCGACTCAGCAAGCTTCTGATCCTGCACACCAAAGCTCTCCTGTCTCAGATATTGAACTGTTTTTTTTTAAGTGTTTTTGTTGCACTTGGTTTCTCTGTCACCTCTCTTTCTCTCTCTCTCAATAGCTCATACAGGCAACTGTGGTCATTATACCAGCACACTTGGGGGCCATTTTGTCTCGGCCCTGTCAAAAGATGGTACAATGAACCAGCCCAGGCTGTTGGTATCATAATGAGAATGTACGAGAAACGCCACCTGTAGCAAATCAAGTATGAGATGGTTTCCACATCCTACTAAAAAGAGATCTACTGTAAAGTAAACAGATTTTCATAGATTTTTTTAAAATTTAATTTGAAATTAATTAAATACAACTGTATGTTCAAAAAACAGTTATTGAAGGATTTTTTTATGACTTTTATTTTAGTATTTATTATTTTTATTATACTATTATATAAATTTTTTTTTTAGCATTTTTATTGAGATTACAATTAGATTAACAAGTTAATAAATTATTATTAATTTAACAAATTAATTTAAATACTTTTTTGTCATCTTGAGGCCCTTTTGGAAATTTGCTGAGAAACCGTAATGTGTCCTGGACCCCTGGTTGAGAACCACTATTTGTTGTAAGCTGTCTATAACAGTATATACACTGTATAATTTTGTCAAAATGAAAAAAAAAAAAAAATGAATGGGATACATCAGCTATAAATATAAAGCAGTTGATGAGACATTTTCATCATTTATCTCAGTCTTTTAACAGGGTTGTTTAATTATGTAAAGATTTTGTGAGAGATCCATAAGGCCGGAGAGTGACTTACCAACCCACATTAGCGCTTTGGTTAAGCTCTAGAAAAGATTAAAAAAGAAAAAAAAAAATACAATAAAAATAGTCCATACAGTTCATGCTCTGTGTTGCAGTTCTTATGAAACCACAAAATAGCTTTATGTGAAGAACGGGTGAAAATTTAAGTAATAATTCACAGAAAATCTTCGCAAACTTTGTTTCCATTCATGTTGTTCTGGACCCCATCAGCTTTCACTGTATGGACAAAAACAGGTGAAACATTTTTCAAAATATCAATCTTATGTGTTTTCCATTGATGAAAGTCAGTCATATAGGTTTAGATCAGCATTGAACTTGCGGGTGCTGCAAACCAAGCCAGTCGATTTGGTCAGTCAAACTTTTAAATACATTTGAACATTTCTATAGTAAACTTACAAATTCACACTCCGTGTACCATTTAAGTGATTTTACTATGATTACACAGAACAGCAGCAAGTGCGTGAGGTTGCCATGGCAACCAGATACATTGCACGTGAATTACTTGTAAAGGCTGCGCTATTTTTGCTGTGCTAGCGATAAACACCTTGAATATAATGCACTATAAACATGTTTGTCAACAGAATCGCAAAGCAGACTTTTAATAAGCAAAACATTGATTGAATTACCCACTGCTTTAAAATAGATATCTGTTGGACATGATTCAAGTTAAACGCACAAAAGCAGGCACACAAACACTTCATATTTAGTCAATCTTACTGAAAATGGCCGATTGAGCAGTTTATATTCTGAAATGTCTAGGTTTTGTAATTAAATAACATTTGGATGTAAATGGTCACGCGACAACTTCTTACGCAAATGAGATTGGGGAAGCCATTAGTAAGTTTGATTTTATTTATTATTATTTTTTTGTTTGTTTACAAAATAATTTAAAATGCATTAAAATAACTACATTATGTGCATATTTACTTTTGAGTTGAAAATATGAATTAACAAATATTTAGTATAATTTTTCAGTGGGTTTCCATGGGCGTAGTTTGTGAGGGGACCAGCTATGCCTATGGATACCATTCGTTGGTGTTGACAACACAATGTAGTTATCAATCTTTGTGTGAACGGGCCTTAAGGAGTCCAAAAATGTGCGTTTTGTCACTTTCGTTCATGTGATATTACATCACTAAAATGAGTGAGTGCGTATGTGTCGGCATAAATGGTGTGTGTGTGTTTGCACGTGCACATACGCTGCTCAATCTAGCGGGCCGAGCGCATGAGTGGGACAGCCTGAGCTCAGTTAATACGTGTCACTGGGCCGCTTTGAGCTCTGCAGGCTTTGATCTGACTCTGCAGCCTGAACCGGGGGTGTTGAGCCCGTCGAGGGAATGATGGAGTGATAGGGCTCTCTCTCGTCCTCTCACTCCTGTCCGCTCAGGCCTGAATGCCCCTCTTCATCCTCTCTAAATGCCATATTATGGGACACTGAAGAGTGGGATATCCTGGGGGTCGCAGGTCGAGAGGAACAGACGACGAGATGAAAGAGACTCTAATTATGCCGAAACAAAAACTACCTTGTCTCCAAACAACTATTTTTGGTGGGAAACAAGGGAATTCGAGATCAAGACATTTCTCTCCGGGCTGCGTAACACTTATCGCTATTGGCGTCCTGTCATGGGTGTTTGTGATTGGCTGGGAGCTGGTCCTTATCTGATGGTGATTGGTTGAGGCCCACAGACACAGGAAGTGACAGTGTGGTTCCCACAGTCCCTTCCTGTGAGAACGGGAAACTATGTGGAATTGGGGAGTACTGTACACACACCCACCAGAGTGTGGAGAACACAGAGTCTGTGTGTTCATGTCTGCGGGTCACGAGCCGTCTGCCCCCAGCTCTGTTTGTTTCTTTGTGGTTGTGTGAGTGTCTGTGTGTTTGTCTGTCTCTCTGCGTAGGGTGGGTTCATGGGCGTCTGTTTGGGCTGGGCCGGGGCTCTGGGTGGAGTAATGTGGAGAAGGGTGAAGCTCGGTTCGGGATAAGGTGAGAGGGCAAGAGAGGGCAACAACTACAGGAAAGTACAGGAAAGTCCAAGTGTGTTCTTCATAAAAAGATCTTGATTGAATTTTCAGTTTCAGGGAACTGTGACATTTGTGGCTAAATTTATTTAAAAGTTTTCAAATAAAAGGTAACACTTTATTTTGATGGTCCCTTTTGAACATTCTGTTGACAATAAGTAATGTTGCACCTACATGTCTACTAACTCTCATCAGAGTATTAGTAGACTGTTTGTTAATATCTGCTAACTCTTTATTGTCATGGTCTCCCAACAGACATTCTACTGACTATAAGTAACTTTGCAAATAAATGCAAATGTAGGTGCAACGCTACTTATAGTCAACAGGATGTGTTAAAGGGACCATCAAAATAAAGTGAAACCAAATAAAATTATTAAACAAACAAACAAAAACTTGTAATATTGTGAATATAGTTTAAAATGTAATTAATTGCTGTGATGCAAAGCTGATTTTTCAGCATCATTACTCTACATCATTACATTAAAGATCATGCAGTCACATGATCTTTCACGAATCATTCAATATGCAGATTTGATGTTCAGGCATTATTAATTATATATTGGTTCTCAGTTTGAATTAATGGTTCTTATTATTGTCAATTTTTATCAGTTTTTGCTGATTAACATTTTTATGGAAACCATAATACATTTTTTTCCAAATTCTTTGATGAAGAGAAAGTTCAATTTACAGCATTTATTGAAACAGAAACCTTTTGTAATATTATAAATGCCTTACTGACAGTTTTGATCAATTTAATGCATCATTGCTGAATAAAAGTATTAATTTCTTATTTTGAAAAAAAACTTTCCCAAACCTTTACACAAAAGCGTTAACCAGCAAAAACGGCTTTCAACATTGATAAATGTTTTATTTGAGCACCAGATCAGTATATTAAAATGATTTCTGAAGGGTCGTGTGATACTTAATACTGGAATGATGGCTTCTAATTACTGTAGTTGTAATAATATTTCACAATATATTTTAAATTTTCCTTTTTACAATTATTTCAAACTTTTGGCCGTGTGTGTGTGTTGTTATATATATTGTTATATTTAATTGTTTTAATTTCTATCGTTTTGAAATTTCATAAATTTTTGTTATGTTATGAATTTCAGACTATAACTTAGCTTGAGCATTAACATAAGTGTCTTTGCAGGTGGAGATTGACCCGGAGAGCTGAGTAGATGACAGAAGAGGAACTGGTAAGTATCCAGATGTGTTTTTCTCTGGCAGAATGAGGAAATTGAATAATCAAACTTGTTTGTCATTTGAACAAATTGGGTATTTGTATCAGTCGCCCCTGATCTTACCTACTGCTCTCACCTTGATGGAGTTTAGCACAGTCAGCACGTTAGACAGATCCCTCGCTGTCACTACTGAGTGCTCAAAAAGAGGTAGTGAGGCAGAAAAGAGGTAGTGAGGCCAAAAAGGAAGCACATTTCATCATCTGTGCGCTCAAAATCTCATGCTGACAAAGAGCCTGAGTGGTTTTTCAGTTAGTAAGAGCTGGACTGTTTTCCATGAATACAGGGAAATTCTCTGTAGGGTGTACACCTAGCGGATCTGTTTTCTGTGGAAATCAGGGGGTTGGTGACAGTTTTTGACACACAGTAGTTCATGAATCCCTCTGTCAGATGGGGCTCGTTTTCTCAGGACAGAGAGAGTGGGATTATCTTAACTATTCTGAGAGGAATGTAGGACCCACTGGTTGAAATTGAATCCTTTGCTAAAGGATATTATGCGATTTATATTTGGGCCTTCAGCCTAAGATTCCTGTTTTTATATGTTGCATTTGTTAATGCATTGCAGTTTATACATGCGTATTTATGCAGTTTATGCATTTTATATGTATGTATGTATATATACATATAAATGTGTGTGTGTGTGTGTGTGTGTGTGTGTGTGATGAACTTAAAACAGACATAAAAAAAGAATATGTTGAAAGGTTATGAATATGTTGATGCTTATGTGTCATACGTGACAAGTATGATATTAGTACACATATAGTGTGCATAAATGGTATTTTTAAATAATAATAATAATAATAATAGTTGTTGATAGTCACAACAACATGGATAAGTAGCCTGCATAATCAAATAAATAATAATAATAATAATAAACATTTTAAAATTTTAAAATTTTTACATTAATACATACAAGTGTTTGTTCACGGTTTACTGTTTGAACGTTCTTGTTCCCTTGAAGTTATTTTCAATATCTGAGGTAAATTAACCACTGTCGCTTTCATTATAGCTGTAAAAGTAACACAAAATTAAATCTGAACTTTAATATTTTACAAATCACAGTCAGTACTTCTTAAACTGTCAGGTTGGTTAGGACAAAAACGGATTAACAGAGAAAAGATATCTTTTATCATGTGACGAAACACGTCGCGTTTGGTTAGTACACTGTGTAAAATAATGAATTATTTGCCAAATTTGAGATTTATAAACAGCTACTTTTCAATGGTTGTCAATGTAGAAACATGCTATTTCGCTTCCAGAATGGTGAAGTTACAGTAACTACCGGCAGAGGCTAACTGGCCCATGCTAACCAGCTAAACTCTCACCCATTGGTCTAATTATGTCTCCTCTGTTGGCTTATTTACATGTCATGTGCTGGTTTCTTGTAGGTAAGATTTTGGCCCCCATAGGGCCTTGGCTTGTCCAAACTGGCCCCCGAACTGGCTGATGGATTTAGGTCTAATGTTGCACACCCCTGTAGGTGATGGATAGAGGTGAGAGGGGGGCAGAGAGAAAGGGATGAGAGATGAGAGTCTTTACGAGGGTCTATACAAGGAGTTGGCTGCAGGTCGTCTCAGAGGGTCCAACCGCTCAGATTCCTCAGGGAGATTCACGATTGGACCCTGCAGGAATGCGCTCAGGCCACGCGCCAGTGCACTTTTCCAGGTAAACGGGAAAGGGGACTTTTTATGTGGGTTTGTTTTTGTATTTCCCTGCATCTAAATTCTATTTTTTGGCCTTGTCGAGCAGGCTTTCTCATCAGATTCCGTATTCAGGTAACCATTGAGCACTAATCATTTCCCTTCAGGTTATGAAACCTGAAAGGAAACCCCCCCCCCCAGAGATTTACGGGTGATTGCTTTTAAGTCTTCTTCGAAGCCATAAAACTCAAAACATTTTATGTTGGGAGGTGGACTAGGTGATATACTGGGCAGAAACATCAAACCAAAACAGGAAAAGAAGTCGGAGTCTCTTAAAATAAGGAATTCTGAGATGTGGGATGTCATAGTACAGCTGGGCCCAGGGAGGAGAGGTCATCCCTCTCTCTCTTTCTTTCTCGCTCACTCTCTTTATGGTTTTCCCTTCAAATGTATCCGAAAACACATGACCCAATTATTTTTGTAAGCGATAGTTCAGCCAGTTCTGTCATTCTTCTGCAGAACACAAAAGAAGATTTTTTTTTTTCAAAGGAGATGTGAATAATCCCGCCCATTCTAAAGCGATACTAAACTGCAGTGGAAACGCAAACCGAGCCGAACCGAGCCGTGCCGTACCATACTGAGCCGTACCGAGCCGAGTCGTACCACGCAGTGGAAAGGAGGAGGAGAGATGAGAGAGCCCTGACCACCCAGGCCTGTCTTTACGAGGGTCTATACAAGGAGTTGGCTGCAGGTCGTCTCAGAGGGTCCAACCGCTCAGATTCCTCAGGGCGATAGTTCAGCCAGTTCTGTCATTCTTCTGCAGAACACAAAAGAAGATTTTTTTTTTTCAAAGGAGCATGATCTTGGCTTGGAATAACATGAAAATTATGAAATAGTGAGAATTAATGGGTGATTTGTGGATGAACTAACTGTTTGTAAATTATGTGTTTGTTCGCTGAAAGTGACTGAGGATTGTTTTAAAAGAAAATCATTATGAAAGAGAGGAAGTTGCCAAAACTGTGGAACTCAGACCCACACATGCCAATTTCATACACGTACACACCTACATAAACACATTCTCTCTGTTTCTGTTATAAGAGAGCACAGCAGTAATCAGAGGAGCTGTTCCTCTGAAAACACAGATAAGATAGACACAGAGGTGTGTATCTGTGAAATGAACCATGACTAAATCTGATGAAGTACAAGATGTTGTATTTTGTCATGACACAAAATGAAAGCAAATGCATAAAGGAATAATTATGTCATAATTTATAAGTGTATACATACACACACATATACATACATATGCATAGTTATGGTTCACAAGTAAGTCTACTGTACAACGCTCACCAAGGCTGAATTTATTTGACAAAAGCACATTTATATTTAAAATAACTGTTTTTATTTTCATATATTTTAAAATACAATTTATTCTTGTGATGGTAAAGCTGAATTTTCAGCATCGTTACTCCAGTCTTTAATGTCACACAATCTTTCAGAAATCATTCTAATATGCTGATTTGCTGCTATAAATACTTAAAACAGTTGTACTGCTTGATAGTATTGTGGAAACTGATACTTTTGTTTTCTGGATTATTTAGATGAATTTTGAAATATAATTTTTTTAGAAGTCTTTTTACAGTCTTTACTGTCACTTTTGGAAAATTAAATGCCTTTAATGTGTCTGTAATACATATGCTATATATATCACTATGATATTATATATTATTTTGATATTTATATATATATATATATACATTATAATAATAAAAAAATAATAATTTTTAAACTAATATTATATGATAAGACATAAGCATCAATTGGGTTTCCTTTCATTTAGATCAATGTTTCAAGAACCAAATGTAAACGCCCAGGTGTTTAAAATTATATATATTTATTATATAGTTATATTAAATGTTCTGTGATTGGGGTAGAGAAAGTGACTGAGTGCTCTCAGTATCCTTTGGGTAGATTTGGCATTACTGCGAAACCCGTTATAGCTTTTTAGTAGTCCATTATATTTAACTCAAAATTTTGCTTGGTGATACATGGGCCTAAACTCTGCCAGACCACTTTCTTTTTCTTTTCTTGCATATACACAAATTATACTCTCACACAAAAACAAACTCAAGCTCGCATACACACAGAGCACACTTGATGGTTGGCAGTGCCAGTTTTGTGCTGGGCAGGGTTGGTAGAATCACAGTGATCGGGCATGACAAGGCATGCAGTCTTATCCCGCAGCAGCATGTAGAGGAGGCTTAGCGTGTGTGCGTGTGGAGGACGAGTAAAGCGAGATCTCGCCGTCTGTGCTTGGATCTGTGTGGTAAGAGATGGGAATATGTTGAATGGTGAAATCTTGACTTTGGACCGATCAGTGTGGATTTAGAGTTGCTTCCTGGCAGGATGGGCTGCAGCAGAGAAACACTCCTGACAGAATAATCACCCTGAGGCTTAACACATACACACATCCTCACATCTCATCGCCACAATGATAAGTTCAACGCAACACACGTGCATATGCACACACATACACATTCAGAGGCACACACATGCTCATGCCAAGGTGAAGAGATGACACAGAGGTGTTGTGTATTCATATGTGTGTGTGTGTGTGTGTGTGTTCATCTATATGATCTTCGCAACGAAAGATCTGTGGAGTCTGTGCTAATCTCATACGCATTTATCCGTCCTCCTATCCTCTCTTTCTTCCATTTCTCTCTCCACACAGATTAATAAGACTGCGGCTCTGACGTATGCTAATGGGTCTAGTGCAATTCAGCAGATCATAAAACTCAGATATTCCCTCTTATATAAGGTGCCCAGACGTGAATGCGAGATATTAAATGCTTGTGTGGACTGAAGCAAAAAGAAGCCATGAATTAGGGTGTAAAAAATTAAATGCAAAACACAAAGCTCTTGTAGAAATGAATCTACCTGGATGTAGACATGCAAAAACAGCCTTTGTAGGCTGACCAGACGTCCCATTTCTTTTTTTTTTCTGTGGAACAATTAAGAAAATATTTTCTATAAAATGGCTGTTTGTTTTTGTTGTCCATAAAAAGAAAGTCAATGGGGTCCAGTGTTGTTTTGGACCCCACGGACTTTCATCGTATGGACAAAAACAGATCTTCAAAAACATTTGTCAGAATGTCATCTTTTGTGTTCCATCAAAGAAAAAAAGAATTGTACAGTTTTGTAACCACACAGGGTCGAGTAAATGATGACGGAATTTTAATGTTTGGCTCAACTTTCCCTTTAAAAAAGTATCCTCTGTGTCCTTCTGGAATCATTTGTGGTTCAAATGGCCAAACAACAACTGCATTTTTGGTGTAAGAACCCTTTCCATGCAGCCTGTGCTGTCACAGTTAATTTTCTGTCAGCCACAGATATAAACTGGTCGATGAAGATCACATTTAGCTAAACACAAGAGTGTCTAACACTATATGGAATATCTTTTTATAGTTCTATGTTCCAGTGGATTGTTAGATGAAATGTATTGCTAAGTCTTTACTTGTAAATAGCACAATCTACAAATACAATACATTGATTTGATGTTATTTTCATTTGTTTCAATTCAGAATCTGAGGAACCTGCTTAAATTGAAGGGAAATTCCCAGAAAGAGGATTAAACATATTAGGTTTAAACTAAAGATACAACATGCAAAAGAAAATTAAAAAAAATATTTATATATATATACAGGTGCATCTCAATAAATTAGAATGTCGGTTATTCATATCATTACTTTAGATTTAGACAAAATGCTCACCTGTCACCCCAATTGTTTAAGACTTGCAGACTCTGTGAAATTATAGTTTTAAAATGATAAATTATAGTTATAAAATATAGTTTTGTGGATTTTAGTATATATCTGTTCATTTCTTTCAAAGAACAACAGTTTTTAAACAAAAATAGTTTTTAAGTATTTCAAAGTTAAAAGTGGTTTTTGGAAACAATTATTATTTTTGGATTAATTCCTAAATATTATTTATTTATTTATTTATTTATTCGATTCGATATATATAACGAATAAATAAATAGATAAATAATATTAAATAATAAATAATAAAATTATACACACACATATATATATATATATATATATATATATAATTTATTTATTTTTTTGTAAAAGAAGAGGGGTTGTACAGTATGACAAAACAAAAATAGTGTTATATGTAATTGTATGTATGCTTGTGCTATTGTTGACTAGCTATATATGAAATAAATGTCATGTAAATAATTATAAGATTTATGAAATATGTATTTCAATATATTTACACACACACACACACACACATGTATTATATGTATTATATATGTATTATATTACACACATACACACACATATATATATAATAAATGAATAATTAAAAAAAGCAATGTCATTTATTCTTTTTACAGATACACACTTTAAAAATGTACAGTCTTTCTCTAATGGGAAAATAGAGGAAAAAATATTGATGAATCAAAAAGAGGACAAATCCTTTATTATTACGTCCCAACCCAGGCTTCCTGTTTTAAAACACAGGATAGAAAACTGAATCATTGTTGAGCCATTTAATGGGGTCTTTAAAAAAAAAAATACACATGCTCACAGACACGAAAAAAAAAAACATGATGCTGCCCCCTCCCACTCTTCAGTATTTCATTGTACAGTGGAGGTTTTCTGTGCAAGAGCTGCTGGGTAACTGGAGACACTGCTCTCTCTTACGCTCTCTTTCTGTGTTTTTGCGGGCTTTTACAGGTGCTCTGATTAGATTTGATGGGCCATTTGAATGTGCTGAGTGCAGCCGGGCTCCTCCTGTTTCTGTCTGATAAGAAGCAGAGGTTGCTTTCAGAAGCCGACATTTCCGCGACATTAGCCCCGCGGCGCTAATGGGCTCCGTCAATGCAACAACAGGTGTATTTCACTACTGCTCTCTCAGAGAGGTGTGGTATCATCTGACCTTGTTTTATTTATAAATTGAGAGATAGTGGGATGGAGATGGAGGCATAGTAATGGAGGAAGAGGTGTGTAGACACATTTTAAGCTCCAAAGCTGCAACATATTCACTACCATTCGAAGGTTTGGAGTCAGTTTTGATTGATTGATTGAGTGAAAGAAATTAACCCTTTTATTCAGCAAGCAAGGATGCATTGATACATGTAATTTAATTACATTGATAAATGTATTTATAAAAATTTATTGATTTCAGAATGATTTCTGAAGGATCATGTGACACTGAACACTGGGGTAATGATGCTGAAACGTTCTTTTTAGAATATATCAAAAGAGAACATTTGAAATTGTAAAAATATTTCACAACATTACTTTTCTTACTGTATTTTTGATCAAATAAATGCAGCCTTGGTAAGCATAAGAGACTTCAAATACTTGAATATAAAGTTTAATATGCAGAGACAGCTATTAGCAATTAGCTATTACTGTTGCTGCAAGGCACTATCAAAACATTGCTCTGTTTATTAATAGAGGATGGGTGAATATGGAATTGTTGAAATGTCATATGTTGAGAGCACAAGCCTGTAATGCCTGTAATGAATATGGAATTGTTGAAATGTCATATGTTGAGAGCACAAGCCTGTAAATACAGGCTCCCTCTGTAACGAGAGGGAGCCTCAAGGGCCTTGTTTGTCAGTGCATTTGTGTCCGTGTCTGTCTGTGTGTGCGTGTTTGTCATTATGTTACCTACTGCTTTGGCTGGAAACTGTCACTGTCTGTGTCTAATCAGATTGTGAGAGCACCAGTGGCTAATGCAGACCGCTGCCATCAAGTTGCCTATTTAAAGCACAAATGATCTGATTGATACTCTTAAACCCAAACTCACAAATTCATTAGTCCATATGTGTATTTTTACATTTTTTAAAAGTTGTGTTTAAAACTGTGGTGTAATACTTGCTCCTATCCGAGGTCAATATGCAGAGAGAACTAGGAGTAATCCATCCATAGGTTTATTTACCCAGAAAGTGTAAACACGGTGTCTCTAAGGCACTATCAAAACATTGCTCTGTTTATTAATAGAGGATGGGTGAATATGGAATTGTTGAAATGTCATATGTTGAGAGCACAAGCCTGTAATGCCTGTAATGAATATGGAATTGTTGAAATGTCATATGTTGAGAGCACAAGCCTGTAATGCCTGTAATGAATATGGAATTGTTGAAATGTCATATGTTGAGAGCACAAGCCTGTAAATACAGGCTCCCTCTGTAACGAGAGGGAGCCTCAAGGGCCTTGTTTGTCAGTGCATTTGTGTCCGTGTCTGTCTGTGTGTGCGTGTTTGTCATTATGTTACCTACTGCTTTGGCTGGAAACTGTCACTGTCTGTGTCTAATCAGATTGTGAGAGCACCAGTGGCTAATGCAGACCGCTGCCATCAAGTTGTCTATTTAAAGCACAAATGATCTGATTGCTGGAGTTTATTAGAAAATGGAGAGGCGAGGCTTACAGTGTTGCCCCCAGCCGCTCTCCCTCTTTCTCTCTGTTTATCTCTCTCTCTTTCTCTCTCCTACCTCTTTCTCTGAGAGAGAAGGGAATTTATACGGCCTTTACCTCTTTAGTTCCATTATCAGTACTTTAGGTTGGAGATGTTTTAATGTTTTAATGTGATTTCATGTAATGTGCCTGATCACTTCCTCCCTGTCTGATTGAAGGCACATGCACAGATCAGGTAGCGTGACCACTGTGACCTCCATACAATGATGGCATAACAGAGTAAAAACGGAAAACACGAGCATGTCATTTTTATTTTATTAGAGTTCTTCCCACAGCACATGGTCTTTGATCAAATGTCAAATTCTCCATCATAATAATCTGAAAGCTGCTAGAGGCACTAAAGAGATTTTCATATTTTATTAAACAAAATCATCTGACTACACACTCCTAATGTTAACACAGATCAGTTCTGAAAAATTATGTCATGTAGTTTCATTTGGCAATTTTTACTATTTTATTTATACAGTGTGAGAGCAGAAAGGAAATTGGGGGAAATAGGAACTGAGAAATGAGCTAAGACTGATTTGAACTTTTTTTGTATTTATTGAGATTCTATTCATAGTTTTCAGTCACGTGACATGGCTCGAAGAGTGGAGGGCAATACATCCATAGAATTGTGGCACAAATCTGTTAATTTTCCATCTTTTTCCAATCCACAAATATTTAGATTACCTCTCAAAAGAATAAAACAAAGCTATGTGAACAAAATGCAAGTTTTGGCCATTTGCAATCCATATAAAGCACCTGCCACAATTTTTCAATATTTACTATGGGAAAACACTTACACTTAGGGGTTCTATCTGAAACTTTGCGCATTGTGTTTATATTCTGGGTTCATCTGTCTGTACAAAGTATGCACCATCAATAAGGTGTATACTGAATTAGGCCTTTTAAGCGTCTTACTACATTAATACATAATACAAACCTTGTTTGGCTTTTTTCCGCCAAAAATGATTTGTAATCCAATAATTTGGAACAGCACGCTTAAAGGGGTGGTTCACTGGGTTTGTTCTAGACTTGATTGTGTTTATGGGGTGCAGTCTAACATGTGTTAATGCTTCGTTTAAAAAAAAACACATTATTTTTCACATAATTTACCTTTATTCCACACCGCTCTGTCCCTTCTCTGAGAAACGGCCTGATCTTTTCCTGTTTTTATGAAGCCCCGGCCTCAGAAATAGGTGATGGGCTCTGATTGGTTAGCTAGCCCAGTGTGTTGTGATTGGCTAAA